>NC_080719.1:11830000-12015000 GCF_019097595.1 Hemibagrus wyckioides
CCCCGAGACTTTTGGGCAAATATTCTGTGGACTGATGAGACAAAAATTGAACATTTTAGAAGGTGTGTGTCCTGTTACATCTGGTGTAAAAGCAACAAAGCATTTCATAAAAAGAACATCATACCAACAGTCAAACATGGTGGTGGTAGTTTGATAGTGTGATAGTGAGAGAATGTCCGGCCATCAGTTTGTGACCTCAAGCTCAAGCGCACTTGGGTTATGCAATAATCCCAAACACACCAGCAAGTCCACCTCTGAATGGCTGAAGAAAAACAAAATTAAGGTTTTGGAGTGGCCAAGTCAATGTCTGGACTTAAATCCGATTGAGATGCTGTGGTATGACCTTAAACAGTCCATTCATGCTCGAAAACCCTCCAGTGTGGCTGAATTAAAACAATTCTGCAATTAGAGTGGGCCAAAATTCCTCCAAAGCCATGTAAAGACTCATTGCCAGTTATCGCAAACGCTTGATTGCAGTTGTTGCTGCAAAAGGTGGCACAACCAGTTATTAGATTGGGGGCAATTACTTTTTCACATAGTGCCAGGCAGGTTTGGACAGCTTTTTTTCCCTTAATAAATGAAATCATCATTTAAAAACTGTATTTTGTATTTACTTGTATTATCTTTGTGTAATATTAAAATTTGTTTGATGATTTAAATCTAAGTGTGGCAGATATGCAAAAAATAAAATAAAATTAAAAAAAAACAGGAAGGGGGCAAAAATCTTTTCACAGCATTGTATATCCTTATTTTTTTTTTTTCTCCTTCTCAATGGCGATGTTTTCTCTCTTCTGTATGGACTGTGTTTTATCTCTCAGTAGCTCAGACGAGGAGCTGAAGATGCTTTCATGAAGAATCTGAACGTTGTTCGTAAACATTTGCAAAAATAGTCAAGACAGTAGCCGGGACAGAACCATCAGCTGTGCAGGATTTATTTGAAATTTTATTCTGAACTGAGGACTAAACCATCAGCTTGAAGATGGGATCTGTGACTAAACTTGCATTTGCTGTTTTCCTTATCTCCTGCTCATCAGGTGGGTCTTGAATATATTTCTTAAAATAATAATCATTCAAGGGATTAAACATCTCGTGGATTTCTATGTGCACAAGATAGGTGTAACTGTGCAAACAGAACCTGTACACCAGAGGGAGCCCTCGCCCGAGTATTAACATCATGAACTTACTTCTGGTTTGGAGGGCTTTTTAAACTGCCGGCTTTTCTGTGTTCATTGCGAAGAATTATTTCTCTGTGACTCTGTGCCAAGCCTTTGATATTTGACCTTGATTGCTACTGTGTATGATCCCTGCCTGTTTCTAGTTCTACGATGTATTTCAATTCTCGGTTTTGATTTTGTTGGCTTGAATGTTTGATTTTCCGGTTTTCTGATCTTTCTGCCTGCCTATTCGTTCATCTGAGGATCCAGATCTTTGTGCCACCATTGTCCGCCTAGGACACCTGGTCTGTGCTTACCAGAATCAGGTGGCTGAGCTCCAAGACGCCAACATGCAGCTCCAACAGCAACCTCCCGCAGCCGCTGCAGCTCCTGCCCCACCACCGCACAGTGGTTCGCACTGCCGGAGAAGTTTGATCGATCCGCCAACCGCTGCCAAGGCTTTCTCCACCAATGTGATAACTTCTTCACGCAACAGCCAGAAGTCTATGGCAGCGAAACCATCAGGTGTGCCTTCATGCTCTCTCTCTTAACAGGTAAAGTATTGGACTGGGCTTCAGCCGTTGGGGACTCGGATCCCCAGGTTAAAACTTCTGCAAGTTACTTTGCTAATTTGATCAAGGAAATCTTCGAGTACCTGGCGGGGGGTACGGCTATATCGGTTCAGTTGCTGGAATTACACCAAGGGTCGAATACTGCAGCTGATTTTGCGATTAAGTTCCGCACGCTAGCGGCACAGTCGGGGTGGAATGAGCCCACACTCATGGCAGTGTTTCGTGAAGGGCTCAATCAGGAACTGAAAGCTAAGATGGCATGCCGCGAGATGGATGTTTCACTGTCTCAATACATCTCTATGGCCATCCGCCTAGACAATCTCTGCCGTCAGCACCGACCTCCAGCTGCCTTGCTTCGTTCCATGCCCTGCCGAATGACGGAATACCCCATTTCCCGAGATGAGCCTGCTGAACCCATGCAACTGGGGAGGTCCCGTGTCACAGAGGAAGAACGTGAGCGATGCACCCAACTGCAGCTGTGCTACTACTGCGGGAAACCTGGTCATTGAGTATTCCACTGTCCTGCTAAACCAACCACATCCCAGGTAGAAGTTGTGAGAATGGCTTCTAAAGTTTTTTTTCCGGTTCTTTTTCTCCACAATGACTCTCACTTTTCTGCCATAGCGTTAATTGATTCTGGGTCTGCTGTTAACCTGATTGACATCAGCGTGGTGCAAGAACACAACATCCCCACCATTCCATGCACACCGCCGCTACGGGTGACCACCATCAACGACCAGCCGATCAGGGAGGGCCTTCTAACACATCACACACCTCTGCTGGACATTCAGATTGGATTATTTCACTGTGAGAAGTTGAGATTCTTCATCATTTCCTCACCATCCAATCTGGTTATCCTGGGCCTCCCCTGGCTCCAGCTTCATGATCCTGACATATCTTGGAAGGAAGGGGAATTGAGAAGGTGGTCTACTTTCTACAGAGAGAACTGTTTTCATGATCACGTAACCCACTCATGCTTTGCCACGTCCATTGAAAGCCCAGAATCACCTCTCCAAGTTAACCTGCCCAGAGAATATCACGAGTTTCAAGAAGTTTTCAGCAAAGAAAAGGCGACCCAGTTACCCTTACATCAACCATGGGACTGTGCGATTGATTTTCTTTCTAACACAACGCCACCTAGGAGCCGCGATTACCCCCTGTCACTCCCCGAAAAACGTGCCATGGAGGAGTATATCGAAGAAGCCCTCGCTGCCGGATTTATCTGCCTGTCTACATCACCAGCAGCAGCGGCGTTTTTCTTCGTAGAGAAGAAGGATGGGGGCCTCCAGCCAGGCATTGACTTTGGAGAACTGAACGCCATTACCGTTCCTTACCCATATTCTCTTCCATTGGTTCCTGCCGCTCTCGAGCAATTTCAGGGGGCAAGAAATTTCACGAAGCTGGACTTACGTGGACTTACGTAGTGCATATAACCTCATCCGCATGAGAGAGGGCGATGAATGGAACACCGCTTTTCACACAACACATGGACATTATGAATATCTTGTGATGCCATATGGACTCACCAACGCTCCCGCAGTCTTCCAATCTCTGATCAATGAAATTTTTCGAGACATGCTGAACAAGTTCGTCATTGCTTACATTGATGATATTCTGATCTACTCATCCAATCTCCAGCAACATATATCACATGTCTGTACCATTCTTCAATGCCTAACTGAACACCATCTATATGTCAAGCTGGAAAAGTGTGAATTTCATCACCCCTCCATCACCTTTCTGGGCTATGTCATTTCACATCGAGTAGTAGAAATGGACAAAAACAAAGTTTCTGCTATCACATCCTGGCCTGAACACACTACAGTCAAGGAATTACAACATTTGTTAGGATTCGTGAACTTTTATCGACACTTTATCAGGAATTATAGTTCCATAGCCAGCCCATTGACATCACTGCTGAAGGGCAAGCCTAAAAAAATACAGTGGACTGAGCAAGCTAAAATGGCATTTCAGAGACTTAAAAGGAGTTTTTCTTCCGCTCCAATCCTCTGCCATCCTAATCCCGAGCTGCCGTTTATAGTGGAAGTGGACGCCTTGAACAGTGGCATTGGGGCCATGCTTTCCCAGCGACAACTGGACACTGGTAAAGTTCACCTTTTTCCCATAAACTCACGCCAGGGTAGAATAATTACGATGTGGGAAATTGGGAATTGCTGTCAATAAAGGCCGCACTGGAGGAATGGAGACACTGGCTAGAAGGGGCTCACCACCCGTTCCTAGTTGTCACTGACCACAGAAACCTGGTGTACCTCTGAGACGCAAAACGTCTAAACCCTTGTCAAGCCAGGTGGGCCATCTTCTTCACTAGGTTTAAGTTTTCAGTCTCCTACCGACCAGGTTCAAAGAATGGGAAAGCAGCCACCTTGTCCCAGATCCACGATACCATCGACCTACCACAGTGCCCAGAACCGATCTTTCCATCCAGTCTACAGATAGCCCCCATACAGTGGAACTTAATGGTGGAAATTGAACGTGCCCACTCTACTGAAGCTCCTCCATCAACCTGTCCACCAGAGAAAGTGTATGTTCCCACTAGTCTCCGACAGAGAGTACTGCAGTGGACACATGAAAGCCCAAGTTCCGGACATCCAGATATCCACAGAACGATCCGGCTGTTACGACAAAGATTCTGGTGGACATCTCTCACCCATGACACTGAGGACTATGTCCATTCTTGCTCTACCTGTTCACAATCCCGAACGAGCTGCCAGCTGCCAGAAGGCCTCCTAGAGCCTCTACCGATTCCCTGTCGACCCTTGTCACACCTATCCATGGACTTCCTAACTGACCTCCCAGTATCGCAGGGGTTTACCACTGTGATGGTGGTCATAGACCGGTTCTCTAAGGCATGTAAGCTGTTTCCCCTGAAAGAATTACCCACAGCTATGGAGACTGCCCAAGCAATTTTCCAGACTGTTTTTCGCCACTATGGACTCCCCGAAGACATCATGTCAGATCGTGGCCCACAGTTCACCTCCTGAGTGTGGTCAGCATTCTGTAAACAGCTCGGGATAAATGTCAAGTAGGGCAACAGGTATGGCTCTCCACCAAAAACCTGAGACTTAAGCTGCCCTGCCATAAACTCAGCCAGAGGCTAATCGGCCCATTCAGGATAGTGCGTCAAGTAAACCCAGTTTCCTACCACCTTGACTTACCAGCATCACATCGCATCTCCCCCACTTTCCACATCTCACTACTCAAACACTTCCACGAACCCCAAACTGCCAACCCAGCTACCAACGCACCACCCCCTCCACTGGACATTGATGGCTCCCTCACCTATCAGGTACACTCGATTCTTAACTCCCATCATCGAAGGGGCCATCTCCAGTACCTGGTGGATTGGGAGCTCCTCGCCAACGGGGACGCTCGCATCGTAGAACACCGAGATGTGTTCCTAGAGGAGGGGTTCTGTAATGAGGCAAGTAGAACCTGTACACCAGAGGGAGCCCTCGCCTGAGTATTAACATCTGGGACTTACTTCCGATTTTTAGGCTATTTAAACAGCTGGCTTTCCTTTGTTCTTTGCGAAGCGTCATTTCTCATTGAGTACATGCCAAGCCTTTGATTGTTCAAGTCTGGATTGCTACTGTGTATGACCTCTGCCTGTTATAGTTCTACTACAAATTTCGTTTTGGTGTCTTTTTGCAAGTATATTTGTTTTCTCAGTTTCTGACTTTTCTGCCTGCCTTATTGTTTTTGATTATTGCCTGCTATTTCTGTTTATAAATAAAGATCTGCATCATGGATTCTGCTGCATTCGCCTCGAGTGATATGTCACAGTAACCTTCTGATGCTGGACTTCATCAGGAAAAGCTGAAATTGCTGCACATGCATATGTGTGTATCTAGATAGATAGATAGATAGATAGATAGATAGATAGATAGATAGATAGATAGATACAGTGGCACCCCCCCCCCCCACACACACACTACACAGACACACTTGATACTCAAAGTATCGTTTGTGTCCCCCCACTTTCAAATTCACTTGTTATGATTTTTTAACCACACACCATCATCGCCACTGAGGAGCAGAACCGATCAGGACACAGAGATGTTTGTGAGATTGTGTGACAATCTTGCATCCTGTGTACCAAATCTATTGTGTTATCAATTTCCCCATCCTTTTGGATTACAAAAGTAACGATTACAGATCATTACTTCCTACCCTGCTATAATACAGTGTTGGACGCATCAAAATGATCTAATTTAGGTATTTGTGCTACACAGATTTTTAGCACCAGGAATGTAAATATTTTAATTTGTTCAAGTCATAATCAACATTTTCATATAATTACATATTAATTTCACATATTAAAAGTAGTGATTCAATGCACACAGGTCACAAAAGCTTTTTTTTCTATTCTAAACCCCTGCGGTTTGGTGGGATGTGTCTCTGACAAACATTTTCAGGTACAGCGGTTAGTTTGAAATAAAAGTTTGTTTAACAGTGGAAATTGAGTCTAACATTATTTAAATTTTATTCACACACAAAACATTAATGGTGAACATGTTTGACTTTAAAATGATTCTCTTTTTGGTGAGTCTTGGTGATCAGCCCCTATTAAACAATAAATAAAATAAGACATCTTTTTTATATACATAGTTTAGTAGCCTACTATTCTTTTTGGCAGAATTTATCATTATAATCAACTTAATTATTTTCTGGATTTTGTATCCCTGATGTAGTCCAGCATGAGAAACTCACTAGAGTATTAACAAAATTTATGATAAATGCTTAAAAATGACAGTGCTGTGTTATTTTGTTGAAATGTAGTTTTTAAAATAAAAAAGTATTACATCGAACTATATAATTGACCGGGGAAGAAAGTCCCTGGATGCTGGAGATGGTGCTGTAGCAGCGACTGTGGCAGCTAGAGATGCCTCCATGCCACTGTGAGATGCTGATGCTGCATTTTGTGCCAGCCCCTGCTGTCCTCAGTGAATGTTTATTTTTACCCCATGTGTGAGGTCATACCACGTATAAGAGATAAATCATGGTTTATGCAATGTGAGCTATATGGAAGAATGAGTGTTGCACTTTTCTCTATTGATTTCATTGCACTGCAGAATATGCTTAATTAATTTGTTAGTATATTTATTAGCTAAAGCAGAATGTTAACAGACACCAAAACACAATGTTGTACTTAAATATTACAAAAATAAGAATATGCTAAACATACATCCAGAATACCCCACATAAAAAGAATTACAATAAAAAAATATACTTAAAATGTACATATATAGTAGCATAAAGGATATCACCATATTTACTTCATTAATTTCCCTTGTTTGATAATCTTTTTAATAACCATTATACATTATAGAAGGTATTTTCTTGTCCAAAAGACAGTTTTAATAACAAGGTTCTATAAAAATAGTCACCACATCTCTTAATGCAAACTATATAACTGCATTGATGAAGGGTAGCAAAATAAAACACAACAATGCTTACATGTTTGGACGTAATGTCAGAGAAATGAAATGAAACAGTAGTCATCCCTCACTGATAATGCCACACAGTAAATTTTAAATTTGAAAGTGCAAATTTTTTCTTATCTTCTTTGCTTTTCTATCCACACTAAAACAGCATTTTTGAGATTTTTGCCACAGGTGATCCTTAAGGTGTGATTTGCTGAATCTTCTTCACTGTAATCTTAATGTTTTGATTAAAGTTAGCCTGGATGAATCTGGAAAACTGAAAGTAAATAAAAAAAATATATATAAACATACTGGAACAACAGATTTTACCTTATGCATAGCTTTATTATGAACATACACTATATGGCCAAATGTTTGTGGACACCTGACCATTACAACCATGTAAGGTCTTCCACTAAATGTCAAACCATGTTCTAATGGACCTTACTTTGTGGATAGGGCATTGTCTTGCTAGAACTGGTTTGAGCTAGCCCTGTTAGTTTCAGTAAGGTAAAACTGTAATGCTACAGTGTTTAAAGGCACCTTATATAATTGTGTGATTCCAGCTTTGTGGCAAAAGTTTAAAAGACCCACATATGATTGTGACGGTTAGCTGTTGGCAAACTTTTGGACATATAATCATATGGTATCATAATCATATGTTAGTTATATAAGGAATAAAACAAGATTGGCTATGCGGCTGTAGTAAAATAATTCACATCAGAGTGGTGTGATACAACTTGGCACAAAGTATCCTGAAGTGTTTTATGTCTTTTATTCAACAGTGATTTGAATTTCAAAATTACATTACAGCAGCTATAATCACATATTTGTTGTCAAAAAACAAATAAATATATAAAAGTAACACTTATGAGAGGAGACTCCAGCTTTGTAAGGGTCAGTATGATTTCTGCCACTGGAGACGTTTTAGGACAGAATGATTATTTAGAGCTGTTATAATGTAGATCGGAACAGGAACTCTTGTGAACTAGTGTATAAACAGAAGTATAATGTTTTGAAGTATAGCAAAAGCATGGCCTTACCTCATCTATATAGGCTATGATTTTTTCATTGCTTAGTTCAGTGACAGATAGCATCCTAACTACTGCTTGAGCAAATGCAGTAGAGCCTAGAGAAATCAAAACAGATAAACAAAAGTTATTTTTAATAACAAGACATTATGCATCCATCTAAAATATAATAAAAAAATGTAAACAATATCAAGGGTTAAACATCGTACTTGAAGGTGAAGCTGTTGGTGGTTGAATTGTTTGGGGAGAGGTGGATTTTTTGGTGGTTGTAGGAAGAGTTATAGTGCTTTTGCTGGTTGTTATCGAAGGAATTGTAGTTGTTTTTGTAGAGGTGGTTGTTATAATTGTTGTAGAAGAAGCTGTGTCTGTTTTTGCAAAGGTGCTTGTGATGTTTATTGAAAGATGTGAAGATGTTTTTGTAGAGATGGTTGTGGTGTTGGTTGTTGTTGGTCCAGCGGTAGTGGTTGTTGTATTTGGAAAAGATGCTAGTGATGTTGCAGAGTTTGTGGTTGTGTTGATTGTTTTTGGAGGAGTTGAAAGTCCTTTTGTAAAGGTGGTTATATTTATTAACATGGGACCAATGGTGGTAGATATATTTGGAGGAGTTGTTGTTGGAGAAATAGCTGCTGGAAAAATGGTTGCTGCTGTAATTGTTGTTGTTGGACTGCTGGTTTTTAGGTTTATGGCTGTTGTTCCTGGAGCTGCAGATACTGAGGGTTGGGCTGTAGATGTTACAAATAGAGATGGTGGGGTGGTCATACTTGAGGGAAATGTGGTTGTGTTGGTTTGTGAAGTGGTATTTACAGGAGATGCGGATGTTAGTGTGGTAGTTGTGTTGGTTGTTGGTATTGTGGATGTTGTTGGAAGGGTGATAGGGGTGGTGTGAAGAATTGTTGGAGGAGCTGTAGAAGTACTTGTCATTAATTGGGCTGCTGGATTTGAGAGAAATGATGAAGTTGTATTGCTTGTTGAAGATGTGGCTGTTGAAGGACTTGTGGTAATTATTGTGCTTGTATTTGGAGTATTTGCTATGGTGGATGTATTGGAAGAGACATTTGATGTAAATATATCTGTGCTGGTTGCAGCTGTAATTGTTGTTGTTGAACTGCTGGGTTTTAGGTTTATGACTGTTGTTCCTGGAGCTGCAGTTACTGAGGGCTGAGCTGTAGATGTTACAAATAGAGATGGTGGGGTGGTTATACTTGAGGGAAATGTGGTTGTGTTGGTTTGTGAAGTGGTATTTACAGGAGATGTGGAGGTTTGTGTGTTAGTTGTATTGGTTGTTGGTATTGTAGATGCTGTTGGAAGGGTGGTAGGGGTGGTGTGAACATTTGTTGGAGGAGCTGTAGAAGTACTTGTCATTAATTGGGCTGCTGGACTTGAGAGAAAAGATGAAGTTGTGTTGCTTGTTGAAGATGTGGCTGTTGAAGGACTTGTGGTAATTATTGTGCTTGTATTTGGAGTATTTGCTATGGTGGATGTATTGGAAGAGACATTTGATGTAAATATATCTGTGCTGGTTGCAGCTGTAATTGTTGTTGTTGAACTGCTGGGTTTTAGGTTTATGGCTGTTGTTCCTGGAGCTGCAGTTACTGAGGGTTGAGCTGTAGATGTTACAAATAGAGATGGTGGGGTGGTTATACTTGAGGAAAATGTGGTTGTGTTGGTTTGTGAAGTGGTATTTACAGGAGATGTGGAGGTTTGTGTGTTAGTTGTATTGGTTGTTGGTATTGTAGATGCTGTTGGAAGGGTGGTAGGGGTAGTGTGAACATTTGTTGGAGGAGTTGTAGAAGTACTTGTCATTAATTGGGCTGCTGGATTTGAGAGAAAAGATGAAGTTGTGTTGCTTGTTGAAGATGTGGCTGTTGAAGGACTTGTGGTAATTATTGTGCTTGTATTTGGAGTATTTGCTATGGTGGATGTATTGGAAGAGACATTTGATGTAAATATATCTGTGCTGGTTGCAGCTGTAATTGTTGTTGTTGAACTGCTGGGTTTTAGGTTTATGGCTGTTGTTCCTGGAGCTGCAGATACTGAGGGTTGGGCTGTAGATGTTACAAATAGAGATGGTGGGGTGGTCATACTTGAGGGAAATGTGGTTGTGTTGGTTTGTGAAGTGGTATTTACAGGAGATGCGGATGTTAGTGTGGTAGTTGTGTTGGTTGTTGGTATTGTGGATGTTGTTGGAAGGGTGATAGGGGTGGTGTGAAGAATTGTTGGAGGAGCTGTAGAAGTACTTGTCATTAATTGGGCTGCTGGATTTGAGAGAAATGATGAAGTTGTATTGCTTGTTGAAGATCTGGCTGTTGAAGGACTTGTGGTAATTATTGTGCTTGTATTTGGAATATTTGCTATGGTGGATGTATTGGAAGAGACATTTGATGTAAATATATCTGTGCTGGTTGCAGCTGTAATTGTTGTTGTTGAACTGCTGGGTTTTAGGTTTATGACTGTTGTTCCTGGAGCTGCAGTTACTGAGGGCTGAGCTGTAGATGTTACAAATAGAGATGGTGGGGTGGTTATACTTGAGGGAAATGTGGTTGTGTTGGTTTGTGAAGTGGTATTTACAGGAGATGTGGAGGTTTGTGTGTTAGTTGTATTGGTTGTTGGTATTGTAGATGCTGTTGGAAGGGTGGTAGGGGTGGTGTGAACATTTGTTGGAGGAGCTGTAGAAGTACTTGTCATTAATTGGGCTGCTGGATTTGAGAGAAAAGATGAAGTTGTGTTGCTTGTTGAAGATGTGGCTGTTGAAGGACTTGTGGTAATTATTGTGCTTGTATTTGGAGTATTTGCTATGGTGGATGTATTGGAAGAGACATTTGATGTAAATATATCTGTGCTGGTTGCAGCTGTAATTGTTGTTGTTGAACTGCTGGGTTTTAGGTTTATGGCTGTTGTTCCTGGAGCTGCAGTTACTGAGGGTTGAGCTGTAGATGTTACAAATAGAGATGGTGGGGTGGTTATACTTGAGGAAAATGTGGTTGTGTTGGTTTGTGAAGTGGTATTTACAGGAGATGTGGAGGTTTGTGTGTTAGTTGTATTGGTTGTTGGTATTGTAGATGCTGTTGGAAGGGTGGTAGGGGTGGTGTGAACATTTGTTGGAGGAGCTGTAGAAGTACTTGTCATTAATTGGGCTGCTGGACTTGAGAGAAAAGATGAAGTTGTGTTGCTTGTTGAAGATGTGGCTGTTGAAGGACTTGTGGCAATTATTGTGCTTGTATTTGGAGTATTTGCTATGGTGGATGTATTGGAAGAGACATTTGATATAAATGTATCTGTGCTGGTTGCTCCTGTAATTGTAGTTGTTGTACTGCTGATTTTTTGGGTTATGGCTGTTGTTGATGAGGTTTCTGGAGCTTCAGATATTAATGAGAGAACTGTTGATGATTCTCGTGAAGTGGATGGTACTGTAACTGAAGATGTTGATGAGGTTTCTGGAGCTTCAGATGTGGATGACTGATCTGTAAATGATTCTGGTGAATTATATGGTGCAGTAACTGATGGTGTCAATGAGGTTTCTGGAGTTTCAGATATGGATGACTGATCTGTAGATGATGCTGGTGAAGTAGATGGTACTGTAACTGATGGTGTTGATGAGGTTTCTGGAACTTCAGATGTTAATGAGTGATATATAGATGATCCTGGGGAAGTATATGATAATGTAAAAGTTTTGGTTGATGCTTCTGGAGATTCAGATGTTGATGAGGTTTCTGGAGCTTCTGATGTGGATGACTGATCTGTAGATGATTCTGGTGAAGTAGATGGTGCTGTAACCGATGGTGTCAATGAAGTTTCTGGAGCTTCAGTTGTGGATGACTGATCTGTAGATGATGCTGGTGAAGTAGATGGTACTGTAACTGATGGTGTTGAGGTTTCTGGAGCTTCTGATGTGGATGACTGATCTGTAGATGATTCTGGTGAAGTAGATGGTGCTGTAACTGATGGTGTCAGTGAGGTTTCTGGGGCTTCAGATGTGGATGACTGATCTGTAAATGATGCTTGTGAAGTAGATGGTGCTGTAACTGATAGCGTTGATGAGCTTTCTGTAGCTTCAGATGTTAATGAGAGAACTGTTGATGATTCTGGTGAAGTAGATTGTACTGTAATTGATGGTGTTGATGAGGTTTCTGGAACTTCAGATGTTAATGAGAGATATGTAGATGATTCTGGGGAAGTATATGATAATATAATAGTTTTGCTTGATGCTTCTGGAGATTCAGATGTTGATGAGGTTTCTGGAGCTTCTGATGTGGATGACTGATCTGTAGATGCTGTTGGTGAAGTAGATGGTGCTGTAACTGATAGTGTTGATGAGCTTTCTGGAGCTTCAGATGTTAATGAGAGAACTGTTGATGATTCTGGTGAAGTAGATGGTACTGTAACTGATGGTGCTGATGAGGTTTCTGGAGCGTCAGATGTTAATGAGAGATATGTAGATGATTCTGGGGAAGTATATGATAATGTAATAGTTTTGGTTGATGCTTCTGGAGATTCAGATGTTGATGAGGTTTCAGAAGCTTCAGATATGGATGACTGATCTGTAGATGATTCTGGTGAAGTAGATGGCTCTGTAACTGATGGTGTCAATGTGGTTTCTGGAGCTTCATATGTGGATGACTGATCTGTAGATGATTTTCTGGAAGTAGATGGTGCAGTAACTGATGGTGTCAATGAGGTTTCTGGAGCTTCAGATGTGGATGACTGATCTGTAGATGATGCTGGTGAAGTAGATGGTACTGTAACTGATGGTGTTGATGAGGTTTCTGGAGCGTCAGATGTTAATGAGAGATATGTAGATGATTCTGGGGAAGTATATGATAATGTAATAGTTTTGGTTGATGCTTCTGGAGATTCAGATGTTGAGGTTTCTGGAGCTTCTGATGTGGATGACTGATCTGTAGATGATTCTGGTGAAGTCGATGGTGCTGTAACTGATGGTGTCAATGAGGTTTCTGGAGCTTCAGATGTGGATGACTGATCTGTAGATGATTCTGGTGAAGTAGATGGTGCAGTAACTGATGGTGTCAATAAGATTTCTGGAGCATCAGATGTGGATGACTGATCTGTAGATGCTGTTGGTGAAGTATATGATAATATAATAGTTTTGGTTGATGCTTCTGGAGATTCAGATGTTGATGAGGTTTCTGGAGCTTCTGATGTGGATGACTGATCTGTAGATGCTGTTGGTGAAGTAGATGGTGCTGTAACTGATAGTGTTGATGAGCTTTCTGAAGCTTCAGATGTTAATGAGAGAACTGTTGATGATTCTGGGGAAGTATATGAGGTTGAGGCTTCTGGAGATTCAGATGTTGATGAGATTTCTGGAGCTTCTGATGTGGATGACTGATCTGTTGATGATTCAGGTGAAGTAGATTGTGCTGTAATTGATGGTGTTGATGAGGTTTCTGGAACTTCAGATGTTAATGAGAGAACTGCTGATGATTCTGGTGAAGTAGATTGTACTGTAACTGATGGTGTTGATGAGGTTTCTGGAGCGTCAGATGTTAATGAGAGATATGTAGATGATTCTGGGGAAGTATATGATAATGTAGTAGTTTTGGTTGATGCTTCTGGAGATTCAGATGTTGAGGTATCTGGAGCTTCTGATGTGGATGACTGATCTGTAGATGATTCTGGTGAAGTAGATGGTGCTGTAACTGATGGTGTCAATGAGATTTCTGGAGCTTCTGATGTGGATGACTGATCTGTAGATGCTGTTGGTGAAGTAGATGGTGCTGTAACTGATAGTGTTGATGAGCTTTCTGGAGCTTCAGATGTTAATGAGAGAACTGTTGATGATTCTGGTGAAGTAGATGGTACTGTAACTGATGGTGTTAATGAGGTTTCTGGAGCGTCAGATGTTAATGAGAGATATGTAGATGATTCTGGGGAAGTATATGATAATGTAATAGTTTTGGTTGATGCTTCTGGAGATTCAGATGTTGATGAGGTTTCAGAAGCTTCAGATATGGATGACTGATCTGTAGATGATTCTGGTGAAGTAGATGGCTCTGTAACTGATGGTGTCAATGTGGTTTCTGGAGCTTCAGATGTGAATGACTGATCTGTAGATGATTCTCTGGAAGTAGATGGTGCAGTAACTGATGGTGTCAATGAGATTTCTGGAGCTTCTGATGTGGATGACTGATCTGTAGATGCTGTTGGTGAAGTAGATGGTGCTGTAACTGATAGTGTTGATGAGCTTTCTGAAGCTTCAGATGTTAATGAGAGAACTGTTGATGATTCTGGGGAAGTATATGAGGTTGAGGCTTCTGGAGATTCAGATGTTGATGAGATTTCTGGAGCTTCTGATGTGGATGACTGATCTGTTGATGATTCAGGTGAAGTAGATTGTGCTGTAATTGATGGTGTTGATGAGGTTTCTGGAACTTCAGATGTTAATGAGAGAACTGCTGATGATTCTGGTGAAGTAGATTGTACTGTAACTGATGGTGTTGATGAGGTTTCTGGAGCGTCAGATGTTAATGAGAGATATGTAGATGATTCTGGGGAAGTATATGATAATGTAGTAGTTTTGGTTGATGCTTCTGGAGATTCAGATGTTGAGGTATCTGGAGCTTCTGATGTGGATGACTGATCTGTAGATGATTCTGGTGAAGTAGATGGTGCTGTAACTGATGGTGTCAATGAGATTTCTGGAGCTTCTGATGTGGATGACTGATCTGTAGATGCTGTTGGTGAAGTAGATGGTGCTGTAACTGATAGTGTTGATGAGCTTTCTGGAGCTTCAGATGTTAATGAGAGAACTGTTGATGATTCTGGTGAAGTAGATGGTACTGTAACTGATGGTGTTAATGAGGTTTCTGGAGCGTCAGATGTTAATGAGAGATATGTAGATGATTCTGGGGAAGTATATGATAATGTAATAGTTTTGGTTGATGCTTCTGGAGATTCAGATGTTGATGAGGTTTCAGAAGCTTCAGATATGGATGACTGATCTGTAGATGATTCTGGTGAAGTAGATGGCTCTGTAACTGATGGTGTCAATGTGGTTTCTGGAGCTTCAGATGTGAATGACTGATCTGTAGATGATTCTCTGGAAGTAGATGGTGCAGTAACTGATGGTGTCAATGAGGTTTCTGGAGCTTCAGATGTGGATGACTGATCTGTAGATGATGCTGGTGAAGTAGATGGTACTGTAACTGATGGTGTTGATGAGGTTTCTGGAGCGTCAGATGTTAATGAGAGATATGTAGATGATTCTGGGGAAGTATATGATAATGTAATAGTTTTGGTTGATGCTTCTGGAGATTCAGATGTTGAGGTTTCTGGAGCTTCTGATGTGGATGACTGATCTGTAGTTGATTCTGGTGAAGTCGATGGTGCTGTAACTGATGGTGTCAATGAGGTTTCTGGAGCTTCAGATGTGGATGACTGATCTGTAGATGATTCTGGTGAAGTAGATGGTGCAGTAACTGATGGTGTCAATAAGATTTCTGGAGCATCAGATGTGGATGACTGATCTGTAGATGCTGTTGGTGAAGTATATGATAATATAATAGTTTTGGTTGATGCTTCTGGAGATTCAGATGTTGATGAGGTTTCTGGAGCTTCTGATGTGGATGACTGATCTGTAGATGATTCTGGTGAAGTAGATGGTGCTGTAACTGATGGTGTCAATGAGATTTCTGGAGCTTCTGATGTGGATGACTGATCTGTAGATGCTGTTGGTGAAGTAGATGGTGCTGTAACTGATGGTGTCAATGAGATTTCTGGAGCTTCTGATGTGGATGACTGATCTGTAGATGCTGTTGGTGAAGTAGATGGTGCTGTAACTGATAGTGTTGATGAGCTTTCTGAAGCTTCAGATGTTAATGAGAGAACTGTTGATGATTCTGGGGAAGTATATGAGGTTGAGGCTTCTGGAGATTCAGATGTTGATGAGGTTTCTGGAGCTTCTGATGTGGATGACTGATCTGTAAATGATCCTAGTGAAGTAGATGATGCAGAAACTGATGGTATCAATGAGGTTTCTGGAGCTTCTGATGTGGATGACTGATCTGTAGATGATTCTAGTGAAGTAGATGATGCAGAAACTGATGGTGTAAATGAGGTTTCTGGAGCTTCAGATGTGGATGACTGATCTGTAGATGATGCTGGTGAAGTAGATGGTGCTGTAACTGATAGTGTCGAGGTTTCTGGAGCTTCAGATGTTAATGAGAGAACTGTTGATGATTCTGGTGAAGTAGATGGTACTGTAACTGATGGTGTTGATGCTTCTGGAGATTCAGATGTTGAGGTTTCTGGAGCTTCTGATGTGGATGACTGATCTGTAGATGATTCTGGTGAAGTAGATGGTGCTGTAACTGATGGTGTCAATGAGGTTTCTGGAGCTTCAGATGTGGATGACTGATCTGTAGATGATTCTGGTGAAGTAGATGGTGCTGTAACTGATGGTGTCAATGAGGTTTCTGGAGCTTCAGATGTGGATGACTGATCTGTAGATGATTCTGGTGAAGTAGATGGTGCAGTAACTGATGGTGTCAATAAGATTTCTGGAGCATCAGATGTGGATGACTGATCTGTAGATGCTGTTGGTGAAGTATATGATAATATAATAGTTTTGGTTGATGCTTCTGGAGATTCAGATGTTGATGAAGTTTCTGGAGCTTCTGATGTGGATGACTGATCTGTAGATGATTCTGGTGAAGTAGATGGTGCTGTAACTGATGGTGTCAATGAGATCTCTGGAGCTTCTGATGTGGATGACTGATCTGTAGATGCTGTTGGTGAAGTAGATGGTGCTGTAACTGATAGTGTTGATGAGCTTTCTGAAGCTTCAGATGTTAATGAGAGAACTGTTGATTCTGGGGAAGTATATGAGGTTGAGGCTTCTGGAGATTCAGATGTTGATGAGGTTTCTGGAGCTTCTGATGTGGATGACTGATCTGTAAATGATTCTAGTGAAGTAGATGATGCAGAAACTGATGGTGTCAATGTGGTTTCTGGAGCTTCTGATGTGGATGACTGATCTGTAGATGATTCTAGTGAAGTAGATGATGCAGAAACTGATGGTGTCAATGAGGTTTCTGGAGCTTCAGATGTTAATGAGTGAACTGTTGATGATTCTGGTGAAGTAGATGGTGCTGTAACTGATGGTGTTGAGGTTTCTGGAGCTTCAGATATTAATGAGAGATATGTAAATGATTCTGGGGACATATATGATAATGTAATGGTGTTGGTTGATACTTCTGGAGATTCAGTTGTTGAGAAATCTGTAGATGAAGTAAATTATGTTTTCTATAACAGTATTTTACTGTATTTCCATAAAACAGTACCATGCTATATCATTTACAGACTGGCTGTAAATATATAGAAGTTTTCTTTTGTGCTTCATCAGTAATTCAGTATCATATTGTAGTGACATTGCATTCTGGGATTGGTGTTTTTTGTGGTCATTTTAAATTCTAGACGTTTCTTTTTTTTTTTTTTTACTTCTTTCTTGGGTTTAATGTGATCTTTATAACAGATGCTTGTGCCTGTAATCAAATTTGATTTCATCACTGGGACTTTTCTTAATTAAACCTAGAAATAAATATTGAGTTTTCAAGTCTTTTTTCCCCCAAACATTAGTTTCCCTGTGATGCAGTATAAATGGATAAGGCAATGTGAGAAGAGGGAGAAAAAAATCATCTAATGATGTGTCTATGACAAATGTAAATGGATTTTGGAGCGTGAGAAGACAGATAAATAATTGTTCATCTGAGTATTAATATGGTGAGACAATATTCAACAATTTTTGTATTTTGATTCCACAAATGGATTGACCTTAGAACAGTAAACGTTTCACTGTTTTTCTTAGTCCTCCTTTCATTCTGTTCTCAACTCTTTAACCAGTAACTTTGATATTTCACATTATATGGCAAACGTTACCACAAATTGAGTACAACATAAGATGTGCTCAATTTTGATTAGTATCATTTTTTTTCTCTTTTAGTTTCTGTCATTTATATTTCTACATTCTCAGTTCAGTTTTTGAAGAATCATTGTATTGTTAATTGTTAAATGTTAATTACACTTTAAAAGTTTTAATAGAAAAATACTGACAAAAGCAGTTTTCTTCTCTGCTTTAAAAATTGTTTAAAAAGCCCATTCAGGAGTCTGTTCTTTTCCATTTCCTATTACCACTACTATTATGAAAAATAACAAAAAAAATATTTTATCATATAATTATTTAATGACCAGTAATTCAATCTATAATTAAAGAAATCAGTATTACCCTGTAAATATACAGTGGATTAAAGTGTAATATAAAGTGTAATATGTAAAATTATGTTACAGTCAGATACTGTAAGATATTTGGTAATTGCAGCACTATACAGTTAATGATGATTATAATAGTGGTCTTGTGAAAATTATTATAGTAGTGGTCTTATGAAAACCCAGTCAATATTGTACTGTAAATTTACAGTGAAAGGTTTAACAGTGTACATTTGCCTTGCTGGTTTGGTGCATACTTTGTTTTTGACTTTTTTCCATAAGTGAACTGCTCCTTTAAGGCTTTGATTCAGGTTTAGGATTTTGAGCTTGTGTTTATATATTCAACACTTCCAGCACAGTCACTGAAAAGCCATGAAGGACAAATTGTACTGATTCTGAGAATATAAACTCACATTGTTATGAAAAACCTAATAGTTATTTGCTTCTATATTTTTTTAAAACAAAATCTGCTTTAAGATAAATCTGCTTTGTTAAAATAAAAGAAATTTGAGAATTGAAGTATGTCATACATACATATACAGTATTCAGACAGGTAGAATAATATTAGATTGATATCTGTTTTCTCTTATTATTTTTTAAAAAACAGTCACTTGTGTATGAGACACTAAAAGTATGTCAGTGTCTAATAATTTGTCAATATCTCAGATATTTAAAAAAAAGCCATCTTACCTGTTGTAGTCTGTCCTTTAATCATTATAACACATCCTATGACCATTGTAAATTTAAGCATCTTGCCGTACAGTGATATAAAAGCAGCTTTCGGCATGACAATCCTCAAACAAAGTTTTTCCAAATAAACTGTGTTGTATTCAGCTGTTTGGGTGAATAAACTAAGGATTGACAGTTGACAGTATGGTTATTGTAGAATTCTGACTCCACCTCCACCCTCATATACTTAGAGGAAGAACAGGTTCTCAGGGAAATGCCATTCTGTTTCCTAAATAAAATTTAGGTCCATGTTAAATGTGATATTGTAGCTCATTTTAGACTTTATTCTTTTAAACAGTGTAATGTGTCTTTACATTTGTTACTACACTTAATGGAAAAACATGAAATACATTGAATAAGCTTGTATTTAAATATTTGTAATGTTTTTTTAGTGATTTTGGTGCTAATTTGTCACTTGATACTGTGATTCAATTAATCCCATGAGAGGTTAGCAGTTGCGTGCTGCTCTGATGTCACGGGGACATTTTGTTATTGTTATGGCTAGTTCAGCTATAATAATGTCTTACAGGAGAAAAAATTTTACTCATCACAAACAAAAGGGACAATGGTCAGCCTTTGATGTTACTTCTAAAAACAGAACTTGTTTTTACTCACAATTTTCCATCAAATTTACGTGGAATCCAGTGAAGTACTGTAGACTTTGGTGTAAAAGAATGCAGTGCAGTTATAAGACTTTGAGTTACAGCAGAAACTTGGCTTGACTAGTTAACAGTCTATAATATGATGAACACAATACTGTTGATGATGATATTAGCATGAAAGCTGAAGCTTTGGAAACTGTTTGATTAGAGTGTACAGATTTATTTATGGGAATTTATGGAGTTGATTGTTAAGGTGACACTTGTTGGATCTTCTTTACTGTAATCGTAAATGTTCCAGCAACCTTATCCTGGATGAGTTGGGGAAACTGAAATGAAAAGAAATCAGAAATGCCCTTTTTCATATTTATAATAAAGAAATTGTTAATTCATATTTGGGTTATTTGAATAACTGAACAAAAAATTTTGTCTTATGTATTGCCATAACACTGAACATACTATATGAATAACACACCACAGGTTGTGCTGTTAAAGGACAACAATTCACATGGGGATGGTGTGATAATACCTGAAGTGAATTCCTGAAGCATAGGATAGGATAGAATTTTTCTATCCTCCTATATTTTTTACCATACAAATCACTAATGGGCATTATGCTCTGAGGAGATTTGTGACAGCTTTGTAACATTTACTGTTTTCTTGCATGACACATGTCTTCTGTTTCTTCAGCTTCTATAATATTCAGACAATAATAACAGGAACTAACTTGATTCATGGATGTTCCACAAAATTAATGTAAATCCAAATGGATAAAAATGATAAAGTTTCATATATTAATAGATTTTAAAATGTAAATGTTTGCAGATTATAGTGGTATGATAGGGAAAACACTTCAGGATGTATTGTTATATGAAAATAATTCATTCAAGTCACATCACAATTTTGCCACCCTGTACTGAATTGTTTTCTTATAACAGCACACCAAGATTTATTCTTAATTATCTTTAATGCAACTGATATAAAAGTCACACAAATCTACATAAATTTGGATTGTAGCAGTGTGGCCTTACCTTTTCTATATAGATGATGATTTCATCATTGCTTAGTTTAGTGACACACTGCATCCTAACCACTGCTTGAGCAAATGCTGTAAAATGTAGAGAAATCAAATAGAATAACAGAACAGTTATTTTTTATAGTAATAATAATAATAATAAAAAACACTTTATACAAATTCAAAGACTGAAATGTAACACAATGCCAAGAGTTAGTGTAAGATATACAATACCAGTTGATAGTGGAGCTGTCTTGGGGTGAAAACTGATAGTTGGTCGTGAAGTGGTGAATTTGTTAGTGGTTATTTTTGATGGAATTTTTGAAGAAGCTGTTGTTGGAGAAATGGTTGTGGTGGTGGTTGTTGGAGAGGTAGCTTTTGTTCTTGCAGAGGTGTTTGTGATGGTTGTTGGTGGTGGGCCAGTGGTTGTGTTTGTTGTATTTGAAGGAGTTATTGGTGTTGCAGGGGTGGTGGCTTGGCTGGTCACTGTTGTAGATGTAGATGTTTTTGGAGAGATTGTTATGTTTCTTGCCATTGTTGGACTAATATTTGTAGACTTCAGAGGAGTTGCCAGAGAGTTTGTTGTGCTGGTTGTTGTTGATTTTGGTGCAGAGGTTTTTGCAATAGGTGTGCTGGTTGCTGTAGAAGATGTATTAATTTTTGGAGATGTGGTTATGATCTTTATGTCCCTTGGTGGACTACTGATTTTGGTGCTGGTTGCTGTATTTGGAGGAGTTATTGTTGTTGGAGAAATAGCTGTCATAGTTGGACCAATGATTGTGTTTGTTGCTGTGGGGTATGGATGAGTTTGTGTTCTTGCAGAGATGACTGTTCTAGTTATACTTGCAGAAGAGTTTGTTGGAGAAATGGTTGTGCTGGTTGTGTGATATATTGCTGGTATTGCTGGAGAAGTTGCAAAACTAATTGTTCTGGTTTGGTCTGATGGAGTTGTTAAAAAATATGATGGCATATCTA
The DNA here is from genome assembly GCF_019097595.1 of Hemibagrus wyckioides. Taxonomy (NCBI): domain Eukaryota; kingdom Metazoa; phylum Chordata; class Actinopteri; order Siluriformes; family Bagridae; genus Hemibagrus; species Hemibagrus wyckioides. Next base: position 11,851,741 of record NC_080719.1, read on the forward strand.
TAGATGATGATTGTGAAGCTGCTGAAAGTGTACTTGTTAACTGTAGTGATATATAATCTGAGGGCAAATCTGGAGATGATAAAGTATGCTGTGATACTTCAGGGGTCTGTGTAGCAGGCAAAAATGATGACGATAATGAAGGACTTGTAAATATTGTAGTTGATTCTTGTGAAGATCTAGGTCTAGTTGTTGATTGCTGGTCTTCAGTGGTTATCAATTTTATTGCTGTAGATGTCAAAGGCAAATCTGTAGAAGATTTTGGAAAGATGGATTCTTCAACTGATGTTGAAGTTGCTCGAGCTTCAGATGGTGATATTGATAAAGATTCTGGAGCTTCAGATGTTGATGATTTGTCTGTAGATAATTTGGGGAAAGTAAATGGTGTTGCATTTAACAATGGTGTTAAGCCTTCTGAAGATTCTAAATCTGATTGCTCTGTTAACAGGTCTGGGAAGGTAGAGAGTGATGATGTAAATGGTTGGGTTATTGAATGTCCTGGAGAGTCAGGTTTGGAGTAATCTTTGGATGAATCTGGAAAAGTAGATGGTGTTGCTGTGATAGGTTGTGTTATTGAAGGTCCTGGAGATTCACGTTTTAAGTGGTCTGAAAATGATTCTGTGGAAATAGATGGTGATGCCTTATCCAATGGTTTTGCTGATGTTTTGGGAGATTCACTTGTTGACTGATTTCTAAATAGTTCTGGGGAAGTAAAGGGTAATGTTACAAATGGTATAGATGACATCTTTGGTGTTTCAGGTGTTTCAGATGTTGATAAGTCATCTGAAGATGATACTAGCAAGATAGCTTGTGATGTTGTAACTGATGGTGTTAATGAAGTTTCGGTGTCTTCCTGTCTTAATGAATGAGCTGTAGGCAATTCTGCAGAAGCAGGTTGAGATGCTGTAAGCAATGGTGCTGATGACATTAGTTGAGCTTGAGGTGTTGATGACTGATCTGTAGGTGATTCGACAGAAGCAGGTTGAGATGCTGTAACTGATATTGTTGAAGTTTCTAAAGATTCAGACAAGTGATGCATAGAAGATTGTGGAAAAGTAGGCGGTGATGTGACTGATTTTGTTAAGGACTCTGGAGATTCAGTTGTTAAATGATATGTGGATGCTTCCGGGAAGGTAGATGGTGATGCTTTAACCAGTTGTGTTGAATTTTCTGGAGATTCAGATGTGGATGAGTGATTTATAGATAATCCTGGGGAAGTAGATGATGAGGCTGAAACTGTTTGTCTAGATAAAGTTTCTGGGGATTCAGGTATCGATGCAGGGTCTGTAAATGATTCTGAATTAGTAGCTTGTGACACTCTATCTGTTTGTATTGATGAAGTTTTCATGGCTTGAGAATTTAACATGCTATTTGTAGAGAATTCTGTGGCAGTAGATGGTAAAACAGTATTTGATTTTGTTGATGATTGTAAATAGCCAGTTCTAGATGTTTCTGGTGAAGTAGAAGGTGATGCTGTAACTGTTTGTCTTGATGTAGTTCCTGGAAATTCAGATGTTGATGGTTCTGCTTTAGTAGGCTGTAACACACTATCTGTTTGTATTGATGATGTTTCTGTGGCTTCAGATTTTAAGAAGTGATGTGTAGATAATTCTGTGAAAGCAGAAGGTGTTAATGAATGATCTGTAAGCAATTGTGCAGAAGCAGGCTGTGATGCTGTGATAACTGATTTTATTGATGAAGGATCTGTAGCTGTATGTGTTAATGAATTATCTGTAGGCAATTCGGCAAAAGCAGATTGTACTATAGTAACTGAATCTGTTGAAGTTTCTGGAGATTCAGATGTTAATAAGTGGCTTTTGTGCAATTCTGTAGAAATTGGTGGTGACGTAACTGAAATTGTTGATGAAGTATCTAGAGATTCAGTTATTGAATTATCTGAAGATGATTCTGGTGGTGATGCTGTAATTGTTTGTGTTGCTAAAGTTCCTGGAGATTCAGATGATGACTGATCTGTACATGATTCCGTGTTAGTAGGTTGTGACACTCCATCTGTTTGCATTGATGAAGTTTTTCTGGCTTCATATGTTAAAGAGTAATGTGTAGATGATTCTGCCAAAGTAGATGGTAACGCTTTAACTGATTTTGTTGTCATTTCTGGTGACTCCTTTGTTAATTGACTTGTAGATGTTTCTGGTGAAGTTCCAAATGTTGAAGACTGATCTGTAAATGATTCTAGGAAAGTAGATGGCAAGGATTCAGCTGTTTGTCTTGATGAAGTTTTGGGAAATTCAGATCTTAATGAGTGATCTGTTGGTGAATCTGTGTTAGTAGGTGGTGACACTCTATGTGTCTTTGAGGCTTGTATTGATGAAGTTTTTGAGGCTTCAGATGTTAAGGAGTAATGTGTAGAAGATTCTCCCAAAGTAGATTGTGATGCTTTAACTGATTTTGTTATTGTTTCAAGTGAAGGAGGAGGTTCTGCTGTAACTGTTTGTGTTAATACATTTTCTGTGGAATCAGATCTTGATGAGTGATCTGGAGCTGATCCTGGGGAAGAAGATGATGAAGCTGTAACTGTTTGTCTTGATGAAGTTGCTAGAGCTTCAGATGTTAATGAATGATCTGTATATAATTGTGGTGATACAGGTGTTGATGTAACCAATGATGTTGATAACATTTCTGGAGCTTCAGGAGTTGAGGAGTGATCTCTAGGTGATTCTGTAGAAGCGGATTGTGATACTATAACTGTTTGTGTCGATGTAGTTTTTGTAGCTTTGGGTGTAAATGAAAATTCTGTAGAGAATTCTGTGGAAGCAGGTTGAGATGCTGTAGCTGAATTTATTGAAGTTTCTGAAGATTCAAGTGTTAGCAAGTGATGTGTAGAAGTCTGTGGAAAAGTCATTGATGATGTGGCTGATTTTGTTGAGGACTCTGGAAATTCAATTGTTGAATGATTTTTAGAAGCTTCTGGGAAGGTAAATGGCGATGGTCTAACCAATGGTGTTGAATTTTCTGGAGATTTAGATGTGGATAAGTGATCTATAGATGATCCTGGGGAAGGAGATGGAGTTGTAATTGTTTGTTTTGATGAGGTTTCTGGAGATTCAGGTATTGATGAGGGGACTGGGGAAGTATATGGTGATGTAACAAATGGTATAGATGACATCTTTGGTGTTTCAGGTGTTTCAGATGTTGATAAGTCATATGAAGATGATACTAGCGAGATAGCTTGTGATGTTGTAACTGATGGTGTTAATGAAGTTTCTGTGTCTTCCTGTCTTAATGAATGATCTGTAAGCAATTCTGCAGAAGCAGGTTGAGATGCTATAAGCAATGGTGCTGATGACATTAGTTGAGCTTGAGGTGTTGATGACTGATCTTTAGGTGATTTGACAGAAGCAGGTTGAGATGCTGTAACTGATATTGTTGTTGAAGTTTCTAAAGATTCGGACAAGTGATGCATAGAAGATTGTGGAAAAGTAGGCGGTGATGTGACTGATTTTGTTAAAGACTCTGGAGATTCAGTTGTTAAATGATATGTGGATGCTTCTGGGAAGGTAGATGGTGATGGTCTAACCAGTTGTGTTGAATTTTCTGGAGATTCAGATGTGGATGAGTGATTTATAGATGATCCTGGGGAAGTAGATGATGAGGCTGAAACTGTTTGTCTAGATAAAGTTTCTGGGGATTCAGGTATCGATGCAGGGTCTGTAAATGATTCTGAATTAGTAGCTTGTGACACTCTATCTGTTTGTATTGATGAAGTTTTCATGGCTTGAGAATTTAACATGCTATTTGTAGAGAATTCTGTGGCAGTAGATGGTAAAACAGTATTTGATTTTGTTGATGATTGTAAATAGTCAGTTCTAGATGTTTCTGATGAAGTAGGAGGTGATGCTGTAACTGTTTGTCTTGATGTAGTTCCTGGAAATTCAGATGTTGATGGTTCTGCTTTAGTAGGCTGTAACACACTATCTGTTTGTATTGATGTTTTTGTGGCTTCAGATTTTAAGAAGTGATGTGTAGATAATTCTGTGAAAGCAGAAGGTGTTAATGAATGATCTGTAAGCAATTGTGCAGAACCAGGCTGTGATGCTGTAACTGAATTTGTTGTAGTTACTGGAGATATAGATGTTGATGGCTGATCTGTAGATGATTCTGTTGAAGTAGATGGTAAGGCTGTAACTGTTTGCCTAGATGAAGTTACTGGTAATTCAGTTGTTGATGAGTGATCTGGAAGTGATTCTAGCAAAACAGAGTGTGATGTAACAGATGCTGCTGATGAAGGATCTGCAGCTTCATGTGTTAATGAATTATCTGTAATCAATTCTACAGAAGCAAATTGTGTTATTGTAACTGAATCTGTTGAAGTTTCTGGAGATTCAGATGTTAACGAGAGGCCTTTGTGCAATTCTGTAAAAGTTGGTGGTGATGTAACTGAAATTATTGATGAAGTTTCCATAGATTCAGTTATTGAATCATCTGAAGATGATTCTGGTGGTGATGCTGTAATTCTTTGTGTAGCTAAAGTTCCTGGAGATTCAGATGTTGTTAAGAGATCTGTAGACGATTCCAGTGAAATAAATGATGAAGTAACCAATAGTGCTGATGATCTTTGTAGAGCTTGACGTGTTGATGACTGATCTGTAGGTGATTCGACAGCAGCAGGTTGAGATGCTGTAACTGATATTGTTGTTGAAGTTTCTGAAGATTCAGATGTTAACAAGTGATGCGTAGAAGATTGTCGAAAAGTAGGTGATGTGACTGATTTTGTTAAGGATTCTGAAGATTCAAATGTTGAATGATTTGTAGATGCTTCTGGGAAGGTAGATGGTGATGCTCTAAACAATTGTGTTGAATTTTCTTGAGATTCAGATGTGGTTGAGTCATCGGTAAAAGATGCTGGGGAAGTAGATGATGAAGCTGTAACTGTTTGTCTTGATGAGGTTTCTGGATATTTAGATGTTGATGAGTGGTCTGTATGTGATTTTGTGTTAGTTGGTCGTGACACTCTATCTGTTTGTACTGACGTTTTCATGGCTTGAGAATTTAAGATGCTATTTGTATACAATTTTGTGGAGGTAGATGGTAAAGTAGTATTTGATTTTGTTGATGATTCTGGATAGTCAGTTCTAGATGTTTCTGATGTAGTAGGAGGTGATGTTGTAACTGTTTGGCTTGATGTAGTTTCTGGAAATTCGGATGCTGATGACTGATCTGTACGTGATTCCGTGTTAGTAGGTTGTGACACTCCATCTGTTTGCATTGATGAGGTTTTACTGGCTTCATATGTTTTGAAGTAATGTGTAGATGATTCTGCTAAAGTAGATGGTAATGCTTGAACTGATTTTGTTGGCATTTCTGGTGAGTCTGTTGTTAATTGATCTGTAGATGTTTCTGGTGAAGTAGCAGGTGATGATTCAGTTGTTTGTGTTAATACATTTTCTGTGTACTCAGGTCTTGATGAATGATATGGATATGATTCTAGTGACATAGATGGTGGTGTAACTTGTCTTGATGACATTTCGGGAGCCTCAGGTGTTAATGAGTAACCTGTATGCCAATCTGGGGACATAGATGGTAAGCCTGAAATCGTTTGTTTCAAAAAAGTTTCTGTAGACTCAGATGCTGAGGACTGGTCAGTAGATGCTTCTGCATTAGTAGGTCTTGACACTGTATCTGTATGTTTTGAAATTTTTGTGGCTTCAGATTTAAAGAAGTGATTTGTAGATAACTCTGTGGAAGCAGAAGGTAATGTGACAATTAATTGTTTAGTTGTTTTTGGAGACTCAGTTGTTGAATGATTTGTAGAAGTTTCTGCTGAAGTAGATGTTTGTGTTGATAACGTTTTCTGTGATTCATATCTTGATGAGTGATCTGGAATTGATTCTAGCAATGTAGATGGTGATGTAACTGATGGTGTTGGAGAAGTTTCTCCTGAAGTAGGAAGTGATGCTGTAAATGTTTGTGTTGATAAAGTTTTTGGTGATTTATATCTTGATGAGTGATCTGGAAATGATTCTAGCGACATAGATGGTGATGTTGTAACCAATGGTATAATTGAAGTTTTGGGGACTTCAGGTGATTCAGATGTTGATAAGTCATTTGAAGATGATTCTAGCAAGATAGCTTGTGATGTTGTAACTGATGGTGTTGATGAAGTTTCTGTTTCTTTCTGTCTTAATAAATGAGCTGTAGGCAATTCTGCAGAAGCAGGTTGATATGCTGTAATTGAATTTGTTGAAGTTTCTGAAGAGTCAGATGTTAACAAGTGATGCATAGAAGATCGTGGAGAAGTAGGTGGCAATGTGACTGAGTTTGTTAAGGACACTGGAGACTCACTTGTTAAATGATATGTGGATGCTTCTGGGAAGGTAGATGGTGATGGTCTAATCAATTGTGTTGAATTTTCTGGAGATTCAGATGTGGATGAGTGATTTAGAGATAATCCTGGGGAAGTAGATGATGAGGCTGAAAGTGTTTGTCTAGATAAAGTTTCTGGGGATTCAGGTATTGATGAGAGGTCTGTTAATGATTCTGAATTAGTAGGTTGTGACACTTTATCTGCTTGTATTGGTGAAGTTTTAATGGATGGATAATTTAAGATGCCATTTGTAGAGAATTCTGTGGAAGTACCATCAGTATTTGATGTTGTTGATGATAGTGGATAGTCAGTTCTAGATGTTTCTGGTGAAGTAGAAGGTGATGCTGTAACTGTTTGTCTTGATGTAGTTTCTGGAAATTCAGATGTTGATGGTTCTGCTTTAGTAGGCTGTGACACACTATCTGTTTGTTTTGATGATGTTTTTGTGGCTTCAGATTTTAAGAAATGATGTGTAGATGATTCTGTGAAAGCAGAAGGTGTTAATGAATGATCTGTAAGCAATTGTGCAGAAGCATGCTGTGATGCTGTAACTGAATTTGTTGTAGATATTGATGTTGATGACTGATCTGTAGATGATTCCGTTGAAGTAGATGGTAAGGCTGTAACTGTTTGCCTAGATGAAGTTTCTGGTAATTCAGTTGTTGATGAGTGATCTGGAAGTGATTCTAGCAAAATAGAGTGTGATGTAACTGATGTTATTGATGAAGGATCTGTAGCTGTATGTGTTAATGAATTATCTGTAGGCAATTCGGCAAAAGCAGATTGTACTATAGTAACTGAATCTGTTGAAGTTTCTGGAGATTCAGATGTTAATAAGTGGCTTTTGTGCAATTCTGTAGAAATTGGTGGTGACGTAACTGAAATTGTTGATGAAGTATCTAGAGATTCAGTTATTGAATTATCTGAAGATGATTCTGGTGGTAATTCTGTAATTGTTTGTGTTGCTAAAGTTCCTGGAGATTCAGATGATGACTGATCTGTACATGATTCCGTGTTAGTAGGTTGTGACACTCCATCTGTTTGCATTGATGAAGTTTTTCTGGCTTCATATGTTAAAGAGTAATGTGTAGATGATTCTGCCAAAGTAGATGGTAATGCTTTAACTGATTTTGTTGTCATTTCTGGTGACTCCTTTGTTAATTGACTTGTAGATGTTTCTGGTGAAGTTCCAAATGTTGAAGACTGATCTCTAAATGATTCTAGGAAAGTAGATGGCAAGGATTCAGCTGTTTGTCTTGATGAAGTTTTGGGAAATTCAGATCTTAATGAGTGATCTGTTGGTGAATCTGTGTTAGTAGGTGGTGACACTCTATGTGTCTTTGAGGCTTGTATTGATGAAGTTTTTGAGGCTTCAGATGTTAAGGAGTAATGTGTAGAAGATTCTCCCAAAGTAGATTGTGATGCTTTAACTGATTTTGTTATTGTTTCAAGTGAAGGAGGAGGTTCTGCTGTAACTGTTTGTGTTAATACATTTTCTGTGGAATCAGATCTTGATGAGTGATCTGGAGCTGATCCTGGGGAAGAAGATGATGAAGCTGTAACTGTTTGTCTTGATGAAGTTGCTAGAGCTTCAGATGTTAATGAATGATCTGTATATAATTGTGGTGATACAGGTGTTGATGTAACCAATGATGTTGATAACATTTCTGGAGCTTCAGGAGTTGAGGAGTGATCTCTAGGTGATTCTGTAGAAGCGGATTGTGATACTATAACTGTTTGTGTCGATGTAGTTTTTGTAGCTTTGGGTGTAAATGAAAATTCTGTAGAGAATTCTGTGGAAGCAGGTTGAGATGCTGTAGCTGAATTTATTGAAGTTTCTGAAGATTCAAGTGTTAGCAAGTGATGTGTAGAAGTCTGTGGAAAAGTCATTGATGATGTGGCTGATTTTGTTGAGGACTCTGGAAATTCAATTGTTGAATGATTTTTAGAAGCTTCTGGGAAGGTAAATGGCGATGGTCTAACCAATGGTGTTGAATTTTCTGGAGATTTAGATGTGGATAAGTGATCTATAGATGATCCTGGGGAAGGAGATGGAGTTGTAATTGTTTGTTTTGATGAGGTTTTTGGAGATTCAGGTATTGATGAGGGGACTATAAATGATTCTGCATTAGTAGGTTGTGACACCCTATCTGTTTGTATTGATGACGCTTGTAATTCTGTAGAAATTGGTGGTGATGTAACTGAAATTGTTGATGAAGTATCTGGAGATTCAGTTATTGAATTATCTGAAGATGAGTCTGATGATCCTGGTGGTGATGCTGTAATTGTTTGTGTTACTAAAGTTCCTGGAGATTTTGATGTTGTTAAGAAGTCTGCATACGATTCCAATGAAATAAATGATGACATATCCAATGGTGCTGATGACCTTTTTTGAGCTTGACGTGTTGATGACTGATCTGTAGTTGATTTGACAGCAGCAGGTTGAGATTCTGTGACTGATATTGTTGGTGAAGTTTCTGAAGATTCAGATGTTACCAAGTGATGCGTAGAAGATTGTCTAGAAATTGGTGGTGATGTGACTGATTTTGTTAAGGATTCTGAAGATTCAAACGTTAAATGATTTGTAGATGCTTCTGGGAAGGTAGATGGTGATGCTCTAAATAAGTGTGTTGAATTTTCTCGAGATGCAGATGTGGTTGAGTCATGTGTAAAAGATGCTGGGGACGTAGATGATGAGGCTGTAACTGTTTGTCTTGATGTGGTTTTCATGGCTTGAGAATATAAGATGCTATTTGTAGACAATTTTGTGGAGGTAGATGGTGAAGCAGTATTTGATTTTGTTGATGATTGTGGATAGTCAGTTCTAGATGTTTCTGATGAAGTAGGAAGTGATGCTGTTTGTCTTGATGTAGTTTCTGGTAATTCAGATGTTATTGACTGATCTGTCCGTGATTCTATGTTAGTAGGTCGTGAAACTTCATCTGTTTGCTTTGTTGAAGTTTTTCTGGCTTTAGATGTTAAGGAGTAGTGTGTAGATGACTCTGCTAAAGTAGATGGTAATGATTTAACTGATTTTGTTGGCGTTTCTGGTGAGTCGGTTGTTATTTGATCTGTATACGTTTCTGGTGAAGTAACAGGTGATGCTGTAATTATTTGTTTTAATACATTTTCTGTGGATTCAGGTCTTGATGAACGATCTGGATATGATTCTAGTGACATAGATGGTGATGTACCTGGTCTTGATGACATTTTGGGAGCCTCAGGTGTTAATGAGTAACCTGTAAGCCAGTCTGGGGATGTAGATGGTAAGTCTGAAATTGTTTGTGATGTTGAAGTTTCTGTAGACTCATATGCTGAGGGGTGATCTGTAGATGCTTCTGCATTAGTAGGTCCTAACACTGTATGTGTTTGTATTGAAGTGTTTGTGGCTTCAGATTTTAAGAAGTGATGTGTAGATAACTCTGTGGAAGCAGATGGTAAAGCAGTATTTGATTTTGTTGATGACTGTGGATAGTCAGTTCTAGATGTTAATGGTGAAGTAGGAGGTGATGCTGTAACTGTTTGTCTTGATGAAGTTTTTAAAGACTCAATTGTTAATGAGTGATCTGTAGCTGATTCTACGTTAGTAGTTTGTGATACTCCAACTGTTTCTGATGAAGTAGCAGTCGATGCAGTAATTGTTTGTGTTAATACATTTTTTGTGGATTCAGATTTTGATATGTGATCTGGAGATGATTCTAGTAATATAGATGGTGATGTTGTAACCGATAGTTTTGATGACATTTCTGGAGCTGCAGGTGTTAATGAGTGACCTGTAGGCAAATATGGGGACATAGATGGTAACGCTGAAACAGTTTGTATTGATGAAGTTTCTGAAGACTCAGATGCTGAAGAATGATCGGTAGATGGTTCTGCTTTAGAAGATTGTAACATGTTATCTGTTTGTATTGATGTTTTTGTAGCTTCAGATTTTAAGGAGTGATGTGTAGATAATTCTGTAGAAGCAGATCGTAATGTGACAATTGATTTAGTTGACATTTCTGGAGACTCAGTTAATGAAAGATTTGTAGATGTTTCTTCTGAAGTAGAAGGTGTTTGTGTTGGTAATGTTTTTGGTGATTCATATCTTGATGAGTGATCTGGAATTGATTCTAGCAACGCAGATAGTGATGTAACTGATGTTGGTGAAGTTTCTGTAGCTTCAGGTGTTACTGAATGGTCTGTGGGCAATTCTGAAGAAGCAGCCTGTGATGCTGTAACTGAATTTGTTGTAGTTACTGGAGATATAGATGTTGATGACTGATCTGTAGATGATTCTGTTGAAGTAGATGGTAAGGCTGTAACTGTTTGCTTAGATGACGTTTCTGGTAATTCAGGTGTTGAGTGATCTGGAAGTGATTCTTGCAAAATAGAGTCTGATGTTATTGATGCTGTTAATGAAGGATCTGCAGCTTTATGTGTTAATGAATTATCTATATTCAATTCTGCAGAAGCAGATTGTGATATTGTAACTGAATTTGTTGAAGTTTCCAGATATTCAGATGTTAATGAGAGGCCTTTGTGCAATTCTCTGGAAATTGGTGGTGATGTAACTGAAATTGTTGATGAAGTTTCCATAGATTCAGTTATTGAATAATCTGAATATGATTCTGATAACTCTGGTGGTGATGCTGTAATTTGTGTTACTAATATTCTTGGAGATTCAGATGCTGTTAAGAGATCTGTAAATGATTCCAGTGAAATAGATGATGAAATATCCACTGGTGCTAATGACATCTGTTGAGCTTGACGAGTTGATGACTGATCTGTAGGTGATTTGACAGCAGCATGTTGAGATGCTGCAACTGATTTTGTTGTTGAAGTTTCTGAAGATTTAGATGTTAACAAGTGATGCGCAGAAGATTGTGGAGAAGTAGGTGGTGATGTGACTGTTTTTGTTAAGGATTCTGAAGATTCAACTGTTAAATGATTTGTAGATGCTTTTGGGAAGGTAGATGGTGATGCTCTAAATAAGTATGTTGAATTTTCTTGAGATGCAGATGTGGTTGAGTCATCTGTAAAAGATGCTGGGGAAGTAGATGATGAGGCTGTAACTGTTTGTCTTGATGAGGTTTCTGGATATTCAGATGTTGATGAGTGATCTGTTCGTGATTCTGTGTTAGTAGGTCGTGACAGTCTTTCTATTTGTACTGATGAAGTTTTGGTGGCTTGAGAAATTAAGATGCTATTTGTAGACAATTTTGTGGAAGTAGATGGTAAAGCAGTATTTGATTTTGTTGATGATTGTGGATTGTCACTTCTAGATGTTTCTGATGAAGTATGAGGTGATGCTGTAACTGTTTGTCTTGATGTAGTTTCTGGTAATTCAGATGTTATTGACTGTTCTGTACGTGGTTCTGTGTTAGTAGGTTGTGACACTCTATCTGTTTGCAATGTTGAAGTTTTTCTGCCTTCATATGTTAAGGAGTAGTGTGTGGATGATTCTGCTAAAGTAGATGGTAATGCTTTAACTGAATTTGTTGGTGTTTCTGGTGAGTCGGTTGTTATTTGATCTGTAGAAGTTTCTGGTGAAGTAACAGGTGATGTTGTAATTATTTGTTTCAATACATTTTCTGTGGATTCAGGTCTTGATGAATGATCTGGATATGATTCTAGTGACATAGATGGTGATGTACCTGGTCTTGATAACATTTTGTGAGCCTCATGTGTTACTGAGTAACCTGTAAGCCTATCTGGGGATGTAGATGGTAAATCTGAAATTGTTTGTGATGTTGAAGTTTCTGTAGACTCATATGCTGAGGAGTAATTTATAGATGCTTCTGCATTAGTAGGTCCTAACACCGTATATGTATGTATTGAAGTTTTTGTGACTTCAGATTTTAAGAAGTGATGTGTAGATAACTCTGTGGAAGCAGATGGTAATGTGACAATTAATTTTTTTGGTGTTTCTGGAGACTCTGTAGAAGTAGATGGTAAAGCAGTATTTGATTTTGTTGATGACTGTGGATAGTCAGTTCTAGATGTTTCTGGTAAAGTAGGAGGTGATGCTGTAACTGTTTGTCTTGATGAAGTTTCTAAAGATTCAATTATTAATATGTGATCTGTAGCTGATTCTATATTAGTAGATTGTGATACTCCAACTGTTTCTGATGAAGTAGCAGTTGATGCAGTAATTGTTTGTGTTAATACATTTTTTGTGGATTCAGATTTTGATATGTGATCTGGAGATGATTCTAGTAATATAGATGGTGATGTTGAAACCGATAGTTTTGATGACATTTCGGGAGCTGCAGGTGTTAGTGAGTGACCTGTAGGCAAATATGGGGACATAGATGGTAACGCTGAAACAGCTTGTATTGATGAAGTTTCTGAAGACTCAGATGCTGAAGAATGATCAGTAGATGGTTCTGCTTTAGAAGATTGTAACATGTTATCTGTTTGTATTGATGATGTTTTTGTAGCTTCAGATTTTAAGGAGTGATGTGTAGATAATTCTGTAGAAGCAGATCGTAATGTGACAATTGATTTAGTTGACATTTCTGGAGACTCAGTTAATGAAAGATTTGTAGATGTTTCTTCTGAAGTAGGAGGTGTTTGTGTTGGTAACGTTTTTGGTGATTCATATCTTGATGAGTGATCTGGAATTGATTCTAGCAACGTAGATGGTGATGTAACTGATGTTGTTGGTGAAGTTTCTGTAGCTTCAGGTGTGAATGAATTATCTGTAAGCAATTCTACAGAAGCAGATTGTGATATTGTAACTGAATCTGTTAACGAGAGGCCTTTGTGCAATCCTGTAAAAATTGGTAGTGATGTAAATGAAATTTTTGATGAAGTATCCATAGATTCAGTTATTGAATTATCTGAAGATTCTGGTGGTGATGCTGTAATTGTTTGTGTTGCTAAATTTCCTGGAGATTCAGATGTTGTTAAGAGATCTGTAGACGATTCCCATGAAATAAATGATAAAGTGACCAATGGTGCTGATGATCTTTGTTGAGCTTGAGGTGTTGATGACTGATCTATAGGTAATTCGACAGCAGCAGGTTGAGATTCTGTGACTGATATTGTTGTTGAAGTTTCTGAAGATTCAGATGTTAACAGTTGATGCGTAGACGATTGTGGAGAAGTAGGTGGTGATGTGACTGTTTTTGTTAAGGATTCTGAAGATTCATCCATTAAATGATTTGTATATGCTGTTGGGAAGGTAGATGGTGATTCTCTTAATAAGTGTGTTGAATTTTCTTGAGATGCAGATGTGGTTGAGTCATCTGTAAAAGATGCTGGGGAAGTAGATGATGAGGCTGTAACTGTTTGTCTTGATGAGGTTTCTGGATATTCAGATGTTGAGTGATCTGTTCGTGATTCCGTGTTAGCAGGTCGTGACACTCTTTCTATTCGTACTAATGAAGTTTTCATGGCTTGAGAATTTAAGATGCTATTTGTAGACAATTTTGGTGACATAGATGGTAAAGCAGTATTTGATTTTGTTGATGATTCTGGATAGTGAGTTCTAGATGTTTCTGATGAAGTAGGAGGTGATGCTGTAACTGTTTGTCTTGATGTAGTTTCTGGTAATCCAGGGGGTGTTGACTGATCTGTTCGTGATTCTGTGTTAATAGGTCGTGGCACTCCATCTGTTTGCATTGTTGAAGTTTTTCTGGCTTCAGATGTTAAGGAATAATGTGTAGATGAGTCTGCCGAATTAGATGATAATGCGTTAACTGATGTTGTTGTCGTTTCTGGTGACTTGGTTGTTAATTGATCTGTAGATGGTTCTGGTGAAGTAACAGGTGATGCTGTAATTGTTTGCCTCAATACATTTTCTGTGGATTCAGGTCTTGATGAATAACCTGGAGATGATTCTAGCGACATAGATGGTGGTGTACCTGGTCTTGATGACATTATGGGAGCCTCTGGTGTTAATGAGTAACCTGTAAGCCAATCTGGGGATGTAGATGGTAAGCCTGTAATTGTTTGTTTTGATGAAGTTTCTGTAGACTCAGATGCTACGGAGTGATCTGTAGACATTTCTGCTTTAGTAGGTCCTGACACTTTTTCTGTTTGTATTGAAGTTTTTGTAGCTTCAGATTTTAAGGAGTGATATATAGTTAATTTTTTGAAAGTAGATGGTAATGTGACAGTTGATTTTTTCGATGTTTCTGGAGACTCAGTCGAATGATTTGTAGATGATTCTACTGAAGTAGGATGTCTTTGTGTTGATAACGTTATTGGTGATTCATATCTTGAGGAGTGATCTGGAAGTGATTCTAGTGATGTAGATGGTGATGTAACAGATGGTGAAGTTTCTGTTGCTTCAGGTGTTACTGAGTGATCTATTGGCAATTCTGCAGAAGCAGGTTGTGATATTGTAACTGAATCTGTTGAATTTTCTGGAAATTCAGATGTTAATGGGTGACCTTTGTGCAATGCTGTAGAAACAGGTACTGATGTAACCAGTGGTGTTGACATGAAGGTAGATGGCCATGCTTTTACCAACTGTGTTGTATTTTCTGGAGATTCAGATGTGATTGAGTAATCTGTAGATGATCCTGGAAAAGTAGATGACGAGGCTGTAACTGTTTGTCTTGAAGTTTCCAGAGATTCAGATGTTGTTGAGTGACCTGTAGATGATTTTGTGTTAGTAGGATGTGACACTTCATCTCTTTGTATTGATGAACTATTTCTGGCTTCAGATGTTAAGGAGTAAAGTGTATATGATTCTGTCAAAGTAGATTGTAATGCTTTAACTGATTTTGTTGCCATTTCTGGGTAATCTGTTGTTGATTGATCTGTAGATGTTTCTGGTGAAGTAGCAGGTGATGCTGTAATTGTCTGTGTTAATACAGTTTCTGTGGATTGAGATCTTGATGAGTGATCTGGAGATGATTCTAGTGACATAGATGGTGATGTTATAACCGCTTCAAGTGTTAATGAGTGACCTGTAGGCCATTCTGGTGAAGTAGATGTTAACCATGAAACTGTTTGTCTTGAAGTTTCTGTAGATTCACTTGTTGAGTGATCTGTATGTGTTTCTGTGGTAGTAGGCTGTGATACTTCAGCTGTTTGTGTGGAAGAGGTTTTCATGGCTTCAGATGTTAATAAGCTATGTGTATCTGATTTTACTGACGTTTCTGGAGATTCCAGTGTTAAATTATCTGTAAATGAATCTGGTGAAGTAGATGATGCTGTAATGGTAACTGTTTGTCTTGATGAAGTTTCTATATTAGTAGGTTGTGACACTCTATCAGTTCGTATTGATGAAGTTTTTATCTCTTGAGAATTAACTGCTTGCCTTGATGGTATTGATGAACTTTCGGTAGCTTCAGGGAATGAATGATCTTTTGGCAATTCTACAAAAGCTGTTGGTGATGCTTTAACTGAATTTGTGCTTAGAGATTTAGATGTTGATGACTGATCTGCTGATGATACAGTTGAAATAAATGGTAAGTCTGTAACTGTTTTTCTAGACAAAATTTCTGGAGATTTGGTTATTGATGAATGATCTGGTGATGATTCTAGTGAGATAAAGTGTGATGTAACTGATGGTGTTGATAAAGTTTTTCTAGCTTCACGTGTTAATGAATGATCTGTAGAGAATTCTGCAGAAGCAGGTTGTGATAATGCAACTGAGTTTGTTACAATTTTAGGAGATTCAGATGTTAATGAGTGATGTCTAAATGACACTCTTGTATGTCGTGACACTCTATTATTTTGAATGGATGAGGTTTTTGTGGCTTCAGATGTTGACATATCTGTGGACTCTGCTGTTGAATGATCTGTAGATGTTTCTGGTAAAGTAGGAGGTGATGCTGCAAATGTTTCCATTGATAAAGTTTCTTGGGATTCAGTTCTTGTTAAGTGCCCTGGAGATGATTCTAGAGAGTTTGATATTGATGATGCAAAAAATGATGCTTGAGACGTTTCTGTAGCTTCAGGTGTTAATAAGTGATCTGCTGGAAATTCTGCCAAAGCAAGTGTTGATGTGAATGAATTTGTTGACGAAGTTTCTGCAGATATAGATGAAGATGAAGATGAATGAACTATAGTTGATTGTGGGGAAGTAGATTGTAAGATTAAAGTTGTTTGTCTTGTTGACATTTCTGGAGATTCAGATGTTGTTACAAATGATTCTGTGTATGTAGGCAGTGACACTCCATTTGTTTGTATTGATAAAGTTTTTGTAGCTTCTAATGTTAACGAGTGATGTGTAGATGATTCTCTGAATGTAGATTGTAATGAGGCATCTGATTTTGTTGAAGTTTCTGGGGATTCAGGTGTTGAATAATCTGTATATGTTTTTTGTGCAGTATGTGATGACTCTGTATCTGTTGATAAAGTTTCTGGAGTTTCAAGTTTTGCTGAGTGATCTGTGGTTTCTTCTGCAGAACTATGTGGTGATGTTGTAAATGAATTTGTTGATAAAGTTTCCGCAGATTTTAATGTTGATAGCTGATCTGTAGATGACTCTGTGAATGCAATATTTGTTTGTCTTGAATTTTCTAGACATTCAGATGTTGGTGAATGATCTGTAAATGATTCTCTGCTCACAGGTTGAATTGATGTTTTTGTAACTTTGGATATTATGAATTCTGAGGAGGTAGATTGTAATGCAGTATTTGATTCTGTTGAAGTTTCTGGCAATTTAACTGTTGAACGATCTGTAGTTACTTGTGGTGTAATAGATGGTGACGCTGTACCTGATTGTATTGATAAAGGTTCTGGAGATCCAGGTCCACCATCTATAGGTGACTCTGCAGAAGCAGGGGGTAATGCTGTAAATGAATTTGATGTTGAATTTTCTGTGGGTTTAGTTGGTGTAATTTTTGGATATTCAGAAATTGAAGAATGATCTCTAGCCAATTCTGCTGATTCAGTCTGTGTTGATAACATTTCTGGAGATTCAGATGTTGGTGAATGATCTGGTAGTGATTCTGGGGAGGTAGATGGTGATGATCTATCCAGTATTGTTGATGAATGTCTTGGTTTTGATGGGTTATCTCTTGGTAATTCTGCTGAAGCAATTGGTGATGCTGTAATAGATTTTTTTGATGACGTTTCTGAATATTCAGAGGTTGATGACTGATATTTAGATGATTGTTGGGAAGTGAGTGTTGCTTCTGTAACTGATTTTCTGGATGGGGTTTGTGAAGCTTTGGATGTTGATGAATGATCTCTAGATGATTCTGACACAGCAGCTAATAATCCTGTACCAAATTTTGTTGTTGTTTCTGGAGATTCAATTGTTGAATGGTCTGTATTGGCTTCAGAAGTAGTAGGTGGTGATGCTGATTTTGCAGAAGACATTTTTTCAGATTCATATGTGGAGGGCTGATCTGTAGATGACTTTGCAGAAGTAAGCGGTGACATTTTAATTGATGTGGGTGATTCTGGAGACTCAACTGTTGATGCTTCTGATGAGGTAGAAAGTGAAGCTCTGAATAATCGTGTAAAAGTTTTTGTAGTTTCATATGTTAATGAGTGATTAGTAGATAGCTCTGTGGAAGTACATGGTAATGTTGTAATTGTTTGTGCTGATAAGGTTTCTGCAAATTCAGATGTTGATATGTAAACTGTAGAGGATTCTATGGAAGAAGGTGGCGATGTAACCCATGAAGTTTCTGGCGCTACAAAAGTGAAGGAGTGATCTCTAGGAGATTCTGCTTTTGTTGTTGACATTTCTGGAGTTTCAGAAGTTGGCTTTTGATCTATGGTGGTTGTGAGGGAAGTAGATAGTGATTCAGATGTTGCTAGTTGATTTGTGGATGATTCTGGGGAAGCAGATTTTGATGCTGAAATGGATGGCCTTAACAAAGTTTCTGGCGATGTGTGATCTGTTGGTGATTTTGTGGAAGTAGGTGGTGATGTTGTAAATGCTGTGGCTGTAGTTGTTGGTTGAAGTTCTGAGAATGTTGATGGTAATTCTGAAGATTGTGGCTCAGGTTTAGATGGTTGTTTTAAAATGGTGGACACTGAAGGTGGAGATGCTGATTCTGTGAAATTTTTTTTACAGTAATTGTTTGAAACTGTAGACATGTTAGATTTTTTTTTTTTTTTTGAATATTATTGCTTAACCTGTAGTTATGTGAATTTTACCCACTGAGTCAAATAATGGAATATGGAAAGTTGACATTGACAATGTCTCAAATTTAAACACCTGAATAGTAAACGTTTCTTAAAATGACAAATTAGACACAATTTGTAGCATTTAAACAACTGTATAAATACTTTATATTAAAAATATTTATAATATTTATTAAAAATATGTGGTTGTTTCAAAGCCTCTGATGCAGATCACAGTGGCATATAGATTTATATGCACTGATCAGCAGAGTATCAAAGTGGAATTTCCAGAAGCACTCTCAGTTTTGAACCTCCCAAAAATATTCAGTTGTTCCTGTATATTTAACATGCATATTCAGTGCTAATGATTATATGCATGTCCAGTATCCAAGATTTTGTGCATTAATTGTGTTATAATCATTAAGCCATTATTGTTTATTTATTTATTCCCTATTACTTCATATTGAATAACAAATGAATGTCTTTTAGTTTTTTTTAAACACATTTCACATATGTAAAAGACAGACAACCTACATTCACAAAAGCTTTTACTGTGGTTCAAAAAACCCACTTTTTTCCATCAGTCTTTAAGACTATGATGCAAGTTTAGGAAGACCTGATGAACTAATGAACCAATATTTAGAACTTTTAAGAGTCACATTTTGTGGATAACCAATAAAATACAAAACAAACATTTTAAAAATGTAAAATAGACAAAAGAAAATTAGATTACATAATCTAACATATACAGTAGGCAGAAAGGTAATAAAATCAGGTTTATTATTATTATTATTATTATTATTATTATTATTATTTTATTTATTTTTCCAAAATAATCACTTATATGTTTATTCCTAATCAGTCACATAGCATCTTACCTGTTGTTGTAGTTTGTCCTTTAATAACAAATCCTACAAGTAATGTGAATGTAAGCATCTTGCCGTAAAATAATGTAAAAGCAACTGTTGTCATAGCTATCCTTAAACAGCTTCGAAACTGAAATTTTAAGAGTATAGTGTGATGTCTGTTGCTGTATAGCTGAATAAACTAATAATTGAGGATTGACAGTTGCTTGGCTGTTTTAGAGCTGTGACTTCAAACTCCACCCTCATCTCCTCAGAGAAAGAACAGGTCCTCAGGAAAATGCTGCATGGTTTCTCAAAGCCTAACAATGAAACCTGTTTAGTGTTAATGACATAGGTGTGATAATGTATTAAAAAAGATGTGTTAAAACAGATCAGTTGCTCTATAATCCATATTTTTTAGAAGCTGACTTTTCTTTTGCATTAGACAACTTGAAATCTAAAGCCTACAGACAGCAACTATGGAACTATAGGATTCTATAGTAACTATATAACTATAGCTGAAATCAGGCCAATTTTTTTTACATTTTGTTACAGTGGTAAAAATGACAACACTTCAAATTCTTTTATTTCTTATTGAGTTCTTATATTATATTGGTTTTAAGCCAAATCTCAAAAACATGTAACCAGTTATTAATGTCAAAAAAGATTGCTTCTAACAAATAGCCCAAACTTTTTTTTCTTGTTCGTTTATTAATCTGTGGTAACTGTTGCTGTTTTCAATCATTCTGCATTGTTTTCAGCATCACTGTGTTTCTTTACACTGTAACAATTGTAGCATATACATGTTAGTTAGCTAAATTTTTAGCCTCATTTCATTATGTATAACAGTAAGGAGTCTTTTGCCATCCACTTTTACCAGCTGCCAAGCAACAACAAATGAAGCATAGCAAACATACACTGAAAACAATGGAACAATGCATGATTAAAGAACATAGGAAAGATTTAGCAAGTACAGAGGAAAACCGGGGTTAGCAGGAAGTTATGTGAAAGCTGATAGTATATTATTCAACTTCTGTCCTTAAATATAATCTTTATATTTTTATAGTACTAAATGTGGTGTGTTTAAAAGATAGGCATTGCCCATTTACTTCTGTTAGTGAATCCTTTTACATACAAAATATCTTGAATTTTGTTGAACATATCAAGTATTTCTCATTATCAGATTAAATTAAAAACAAAAAATAAAGATAATATCATATAAAACAAGCTTTTTCTAGCCTTTTTTTATTTGTTAGCTGGTTGTTTGATTATGTTGCTTGTTTGAAATATCATATTTGTTTGATCATAATTTTATAATGAGACCAAAGCTGATGCTATTTTAAAAACATAGACGTTTAACTTTTAGCTTGTTTATTCATTTACTCCCATAGCTATTTTCCCCTTTATTTAGAGTGGGCAGAAAGTTTAATTTGACTATATAGGCTAAAACTGATTAAGAAAATTTGTGCAGAGACAGGAAATTGTATAAAGCCATTTAGCATTATGCTGCAATGTATTTTGGAAAATTGACTCTTCTGCATTTTTAAAATGTTTCCTTAAGGCTGGAGATCCACATTTGTCCACACTTTAGCCGGGAGGTTAGTATTCCAATGCTCATCAAACCCCTCCATTAGAATTCCATATTTAGATTCTTTGTGGCTTCAACAGCCATGTAGACTTTATTGTCTCTTGTTACAGATTTACACTAATACTGTGCTTTTGAATTCTAGATTCTGATTGATCAGAGAATGTTAATTAATTTTATTTACCGAAATAACAGCAGCTCTTATAGAAGTAAATTTACAGTTGACAGGTTTATACCAGTGTGCTTATTCTGACATGTTATGGTTTCTAGAGTAACTGCTCATTCATAGGACTTCTACAGCTAATCATTCACATAATCTGTGTACACATCAAAAGAATTTATTTAACATTTATGAAAGGAGTCTCCAGTGTTCATGCTTTATAACAGTCAGAGGAAAATCTGTAACTTTAAGCTTTATGACAGGATAGAAGATGCTGTATTTTTTTTTTATTGTCAAGAGAGAGGAAAAAGGCTGGTGAAGAAATGACTGTTTACAGTTGTCATAACGTAAGTGAGAACAGGAACTAATTCGCTTCATGAAAATTCCACAACATTAAATATAGCCCCAAATGGATAAAAATGTACAACACATTGTGTAATTGCTGTGGTATAAGAGGAATAAAACAGATGGACATTTGCTGTTATAGGAAAATAATCTTTGCTTCATTTAAATTTCTGGCATTTGCCAGACTCTCCTATCCAGAGCAACTTACATTTCTATGTAATTTTTTACTACTGACCAATTGAGGGTTAAATGAGGGTTTCTCAGAGGGTCAGCAATGGTAGCTTGGTGGACCTGGGGCTTGAACTCACAACCTTCCATTTAGTAATCCAGTAGAACGCCTTAACCACTAAGCTACCACATACCACAAACCCAGTTTAATGATCGTTTAATATTTGTCTATTGGAGGGCAAATTGTTGTTATAAAAAAGAATGCTCAATCCCAAATTTCCCCCCTAACAGTTCACTCAGAGTGTTATTGTAATGACCTTTACACCACATACACATTTCACCTGACTGTTTAGAGGTTTTCACTTGAAGCAGATAATTTTGTGGAGTTCTGGATGTTAGTCCTTGTCACTGTCCTGGTCATCAATTCTGTGTGAGGTTTTTGTTCTGTGCTATTTAATCAAACAATAGCTTATCAAGAATTATGGTTTGAGTGCATCAGAATCTAAAATTGAACAGAGCTGTGGTATAAGTCTCTACTGAGATACAGTTTTACTGTAACATAAGAATAAAGTCTTCAACCTGGCGTGAAAATGTACACACAATGTGGACAATACACTCGACTTCAGAGAGATATCACACTGATATTCCACACCACTGATACAGAAGCACTGAATGGACCAGTTGAACAAGTACTTCATAAACAATAAAGTTGAAGCCTCTAAGAGATGGTAGGTGTGAAATTCCAAATACACAGGTGGGTGTGAACTCCATGGGGACACATACAGTACCTAACCTCACACCTCATCTGTTGACTAATCTGGATCTCTTAAAAACAAACTGTATCCACCAAACATAACAACATAATGGTCAACATAAGTAAAAGGATCAAATTAATTATTGGCCAATTGCTGTGTAATAAGAGGAATACAAATATCAAATTTAACTGGTATTCATCAAAAGGGGATCTTTGGTGAATAACAATTAGCACATGGATAACAATTTTCACATGAAAGTTGCGCATGGATTCTTGTACATACATATTTAATGTTATGATTCACAATGTATAAGAGTAACTGTGAGCTCTCTGTACTCACCACATTAATCACAGGACTGAGCTTGTGTATTGCACTGCAGAGCTTCAAAGTTAAAAAATGTAGGAGATTAACAAATAATTAATAATAATAACAATTTCTATAGTGTAAAGGCCATTTTACCCCCAAAGCATTGCAGCCCTTGTGTGCTGTGGTTTTCTTGTACTGGTTTAAATATAGCATGGGCATACTATGCAAAATATAGTATCAATATTTTATTACTTGTAAGTGCTAGTGAACACTTAAGTGTATGATTTTTGCATCATGATTTCTGGGCCACTTTAAATAGCCCTCTATGTGCTGTTAGTGTGTGGTGTTTAAAGTCATTACATGGTGGTTTGTTGTAAAATGGGCTTAAAAGGAACTCTGAAACGAATAATAATGATAATAATAATAATAATAATAATCATCATCATCATCATCATCACCATAATAATAATAATAATAATAATAATAATAATAACTGAGTCACTGCTGATATGAATGGCTCACCTACAGTAGGGTTAATATTTAAAAATTATATTTGTATTATGAGTAGATAGATATCCATATAACCTTGAACTGAAAGAAATAGGAGAAACTATTGCGCATGTAAGGATAAAGCTGACGTTACTGACTTTTATTTTGAAAAACCCAGCTTGCGTAGCGTGTTAGTTTCGTGTCACAGTTTTTAGGTTTTTCTCTGCACACATACCAGCTACCTTGCTAATGGTAAAATAGAGCATATTTCTATAAATATCTATTATCTACAATGCTGAAAATACTTATAATTAAATATCAGAAGGTTAAGACTTTGACAGGATTTAAATAATTTCAGACAGCGTTTCATGCAGCATTTAGGACCTGCGTCGTTAGCATATGCTAACTATAGTGTTATCCTCTAGCTGTTCATTTTAGCTCACTTTTTGTTTTGTACCTTTGCACCGAATTTAGGAAAAAATATACCGAGCATAACATTTTAATGAAATTATATATGTGTAAGATATTTATATTCGTTTGGAGAGTTTATCCAAACTCTCGAAGCTGTCTATATGAAGCTAGTCAGCGTCGTTTAACGCGCTAGTTTAGGTTTTCCCCCTTATATATTACGACGTTTTCCAGTCTGTTTTAGCAACTAAATCTTTCCTAAATATGTTTTAGCGTAGGGTTTAGGTATTAAAATGTAGTTATTAAGACAAGAATATAGGTACAGTTGGATACAGTTCTTATATAAGACTACAAGCTCCTGGTACGAAATGCTATAACAGCAATATATCCTGAAGTGTTTTATTCCTTTTATACTGCAACAGTTTGTCAATGATTCTATATTCAACAACGATAGTTTTCCACATAGAAGCTATAAAGAGTTTTTTGTTTTCTCTCTCTCTCTCTCTCTCTCTCTGTGGTATGCTTTACAATGTAAGGTTGTCAGTAATAATATTATTTTTTGGTCTTTCTCCTCAGGTTGGAGTGTGTGTACTGATGCAAGGAGAATGTGTTGTTGACCATGGATAGAGATTTACTCAGGCAGTCTGTGGCATTTCATGGACAGAGTCTGTTTTCTCTGTTAAAATGTGAACAGAGCGAAAATCCAGACTTTAAACATCTCACAGCCGATCTCACCAAATCTGTGAACCAGAGGTATGAGTTGAGTTTTTCCATGAGATCTGAGAAATGATGTGCAACTGTTTATTTTTTTGCCATTAACGGTTTTCATATTAGATGTTGCAAAATTTTTTATGAGTGGTTTCCAGGAATCTATATTAGAACCTTCAACTCTGTTTATACAGAATATTAAATTAACTTTAAAACATTAAAATTAAGCCTCTGTGCCTCAGACTCAGTAAAGGATCTGTGTCCATTAGTGCTTGCATCCATTAGTCCATTAGACACTATAACGTGTGTCTGTTTAGTCCTGGAGGAAGAGGCATGGCCTCTGTCCATTGGTGTCAGGGAAAGAAATGATGCCACTATTTCTGTCAGTAACAGTAAAGGATGTGTGGCCTCTGTGTGACACTAGCAATGATGTAATGGAGAATTATCCTACTATTTCATTCCCAGTGAAGGAGTTGTATCACTGTGTGCCATTAACAGTGAAGGAGATATGGCCACTGGGCCTATCAGCTGCAGTGAAGGCAGCATGACCTTTGTGTCACTCCCAGTAAAGGAGTGTCTCTGGGTGTCGGCCATAGTGAAGGAGGCATGTCCTGTGTCTCTCAGTCCTGGTGAAGGAGGCATGTCCTGTGTCTCTCAGTCCTGGTGAAGGAGGCATGTCCTGTGTCTCTCAGTCCTGGTGAAGGAGGCATGTCCTGTGTCTCTCAGTCCTAGTGGAGGAGGCAGGTCCTATGTCTCTCAGTCCTAGTGGAGGAGGCATGTCTTGTGTCTCTCAGTCCTAGTTTAGGAGGCATGTCCTGTGTCTCTGTCCTAGTGAAGGAGGCATGTTCTGAGACTCTCAGTCCTAGTGAAGGAGGCATGTCCTGTGTCTCTCTATCCTAGTGGAGGAGGCATGTCCTGTGTCTCTCTATCCTAGTGGAGGAGGCATGTCCTGTGTCTCGCTATCCTAGTGGAGGAGTCATGTCCTGTGTCTCTCTATCCTAGTGGAGGAGTCATGTCCTGTGTCTCTCTATCCTAGTGGAGGAGGCATGTCCTGTGTCTCTCTATCCTAGTGGAGGAGGCATGTCCTGTGTCTCTCTATCCTAGTGGAGGAGGCATGTCCTGTGTCTCTCAGTCCTAGTGTAGGAGGCATGTCCTGAGGCTCTCAGTCCTAGTGAAGGAGGCATGTCCTGTATCTCTATCCTAGTGGAGGAGGCATGTCCTGTGTCTCTCAGTCCTAGTGAAGGAAGCATGTCCTGTGTCTCTCTATCCTAGTGGAGGAGGCATGTCCTGAGGCTCTCAGTCCTAGTGGAGGAGGCATGTCCTGTGTCTCTCAGTCCTAGTGGAGGAGGAATGTCCTGTGTCTCTCAGTCCTAGTGGAGGAGGCATGTCCTCTGTGTATCAGCCACAGTGAAGAAGGCGTGGCCTCTGGAACTGTTTTCTGCTGAACCAGTTAACTAATATTCTACATTATGGATCTGCTTATAATTTGCATTTCCTTGGAAGAATAAAAATCGCTGGATCGTTTAGTAATTTGCATAAAAGCAAATTTATTAATTCACTTATGCTAACATGAACCAGAAAACAAGATGAATGGCTGAGATGTTAAAAACTGTTTGGTATACTATAAATTTAATATTATTATTTTTTTGTGATCACATTATCAAAGTGGGTTTTTAATGTAATGATAACGATGTTCTCAGTATTCTAAAATCCTTATCCAGTTGTTAGTTTCACAGCTCTCAATGCACCGTGGATACAAGGATGTTTTTAGCAATTATGTGTACTGCTATTTTTTGTGTTTAACTGGTCTAACAGGGATAAAGAAGATGACAGTCCTGTTGTGGAACAGTTTATTGCGAGGAAAGCAGACCTTCTGTTTGCACCAGCATGGAAATCAACCACACCTGGAGAAGAGGAGTGGCAGGAAGAGACGCTAGGTTATTAACGCACAATTCAGATACATAATCAAAGCTGTAAAACACTGAGTCCTTAAAACCATCTTTAAAACAGTAGTATTTGCAATTCATAACTAAGCATAATTTATAGATTTTCTTTACTGTAGTTCCAAATATTTCTTCAGTTTTTTTTTTAGCACACGAACAGAAAGTCAATAACCTATGAGTGTAACAAATAATTATCCAAGACACTGTGCCTGGCATGGTTACAATACCTTAACTATCACCCATGAGCTTTAAAATCACCAGTGTTAGAGAGTGAGCATATAACTATATAATGATGACAGAAATGAAACAAGATCAAAATTAGGTGTTCACCTTGTGCATGTGAGTTTATACCAGTATTACACCCTACCAGTGTTTACCATTTTGCCTTCAAGTACATTTTTGAAGCAGTAATACTTATAATTAATAATAATAATAATTAATAATAATTTGATTTGGCGTTAAAATATTTTCTGCAACATATTTGCTTGTATTACGTTGACTCTTATTCCGGGAAATATTGTCTTGTTTAGAAAACAGTGCAATGATTTAGGTCGCTTGATGTTTGTCATGAAAGTTATCTGTGTTGACAGATAAACAGTATAGCAGGGCTGGGCAGTGTGCTGATGTAATATAATATTGTGCCATCATACACTTTCCTGATATGTTAGATTATAGAAATTTTTACTGTTTTAATTATATCAATGAAATATTCATTTTATTTAATTCATTTTTGAAAATTCTCCTTTTCTTCAGGGTCAAATTTTTTATATTTGCTTTTTAATTTAACATGTTTGCTTTTTAATTTAATAATTTAATTAATGCTAATTAATTTAATGTTATATTAAAATATTATTTGATATCATTTTAAAATGCATTTTAATTGAATTTGTAGACATTAAATAAAAAAAAATTAGATATTGTATTTTTTCGAAACAATACTACTATTGATATTGTGTATCATAATAGGATCTTTGATATCATAATGATATTTTTGCCTTTTCCCCACTGTATAGGGCACTAGATAGGGTGGATAAACCTTTATTTTAGCCTCCTTGGTGCTTTTGTATAAAGAGTATGAATGTAAAGACAAGGTGCCGAATAATGAATATAAAATTTTAACAAACCAGTACTTATTTCAATTCTACACACCAGCTGTAGTGTTGTTAATAATAATGTTGGAGACTTGTTTGTAAAATACTTGACCAAATGTTCTTTTGATATTGTGTGAAATAAAAATTTCAGCAGAGATATGTAAAGCATGTATGATGGTCATTTTTTCAGAGCCGTACGCAGTCATGCCTCCGTTGGAGCAGTTCATGGATGTTTCTTATAATGAGAGGAGAGAACTTTTCTACAGAGATGTGGAGCGAGGCGATGTAATCATTGGCAGGATTACATCAATCCGAGATTTTGGGTTCTTTGTTAGTGTTCTCTGCACCGCTGGAGGAATAGAGCGAGACGTTGAAGATCTGGAGATCACGGTACTTTAAATCTGATTTACACCTTGCACCACAAATGAACACTTACTCTGCTCTGTTATAAGGGATTTCACACTGTCCTTTAATTGAGAGTCTTTTTCTGTGTTCTCTTTTTTAGGGTCTGTGTCCAATCAGAGATGTCCCATCAACCAGAAATCATGATGATCCTTTGTCTTATTTCCAGATTGGGGATTTGATTAGAGGTACATTTAAGGGTGTAACATGTTCAGCATATTTTATTTTAAGAAATACGTGTATTATTTGCCCCAAAAATTGATTCAAGTGTTTCCCATAGAAAATGATAAGATATTGTAGCAGTGGCTAAGGTGTCTTTTTAACCAGAAAGAAAGCTCCAAAGTTGGCTTAAATGCCATATTTCCTCTGCCTCTGTCTCAGGCATCGTAGATTGCATTGGTGTGGGTTGGTGTTGTTTGAAATGTAATAATAAATAAAGAACTGTGGCAGCTGCACAATACATAATATCAAGCAAATACATGTTAAGAAGTTCAGTTAACGTTAAAAAAAAAATCTGAATGGAAGAAGTGTGTGATCTCTAACTTTAAATGTACTGGTGGTTGTTGAGAGATCAGCTGGTTTGAGTAGCTCAGAAACTGCTGATCTCCTGGAATTTACATGCATACTTTTAGGCTGTGCACAGAAAAACAAAACACTTCTTGTTTCAATTTTGTTTTTTGTTTTTTTTGGAGGGTTGTTTTAGACGGATCAGTAGGAGTAGAATGACCAGACTGGTATGAACTGACGGTTACCCCTTTATTTTAAGGTAACTGCTACATATTCTCTAATATTGTTTAGCTGGTGTGAAGGACATCGACCGCTATAACGAGAAGCTGACGATCTCACTTCATCCCACCTCCCTGGCCTTGAACATGGAGCAAACCAAATTGGGTGTAATAAGCAAAGAAGATTTACCTCTTCACTACATGTAAGATGAAGTTTATGTATACTATCCCTTTCTCTTATTGAGCCGAGGGTGCCAATACTTTAATCTTAGTGATGGAAGCTTAAATCCATTTTGTTTGTTTGTTTACTTTCTTATCCATTTACTCCTATCTAGTAATTGTTATTTGGGATTTAGCCCCAACCAAGCTAAATATACAACATCAGTCAGAAATCAACCTTTGTGAGTAAATGTAAACATTTAATTAAATAACATTAAATAGTTTGATAAAATATCTTCATCCTAAAGCTACTGAAATAAACAATTAGAAAGGAGAAATTCACTATAGAGATGAAAAAGAAAAGGTGACAAAAGCTGTATACATTATTAGGACGATTTTGTGGTCATCTGTTTAGCTAATCGATTTTTGCCACATGTCCTCAGTGGCTGACAAAATGCAAGATTACAATTAAGTTGCTGGGCTGAAGTACATTGTCCAGTGGAACAAACACTATAGTATTTTTAGGTCTCCTGTAACACCATCTGTTAATCTGTACAAAAATATTGGCACTCAACTAGACACTTGTGAAAAGGGTGCACAGCATTATTTCTGAGTGGTGTTTCTTTTGCTTGTTCAGTCGTGGGGGACAAGTGACCGCAGACAGCAGAGAATCATATGAGATGCTACTCCAGAGTTCACTTGGCTTCTCTAACCCAGCCAACGTGGAATATTTACTTGGCAAACTGGGAATCAGTGACACACAATCTCACTCCCTTATGAGAGGATTACAGAGGTACACTGATTTTTTTTTTTTTGCACCTAAATATACATTTAGCTATAAGTATATGTGGAGTATAATATATAGCTAATTTGATATATTTTTTTTATTGTCATTGTAGTAAACATTTCATGGAAGATGATTTTGCAAGTGCAATTCGAAAGAAGCAGTCTGCCTCCTGGGCACTGAAATGGTATGCATGATATGCACTTTATTCTTGTCTCTTTTTTTTTCTTCTTATAAATATAACACTCATGTGGAAACTCCATTTTCTGTGTGAATCATTTGCAGTGTGAAAGCAGGTGTGAATCATTTCAAATCAGGCCACCATGTTGAAGCTATGAATGAGTACAACAAGGCTTTAGATATCGACACCAATAACGTTGAGGCACTTGTAGCTCGCGGTGCTCTGTAAGTTACTCCACCTGACAACCAAAACAATTCCCAATTAATATTTCTTTTGTGTTCCACATTACATGGAATCTATTTGTAAATACAGAGCCTTTATCTCGAATGCTTTCTTTCTGCAGATATGCCACTAAAGGCAGCTTGATGAAAGCTATCAGTGACTTTGAGCTAGCATTGGAAAGCTGCCCAACACACAGGAATGCTAAGAAATATTTGTGCCAAACTCTGGTGGAACGAGGTGGCCAGTAAGTCTATTTAGACAAATAAAACTTCCTCTGTACATAGATTCCTTAACTTGAGTTATGTATTAGCTTAACATTTTTGCTTGCATCCACATATTCAACATTCAACAATTTAGTATTGTCAGCTTATATGTCTCTCAGTATTTATTTATTTAGTTTATCTCATCATGCAGACTTGGTTTGTGTCAGTAAACAAATGTTGTTTGTTTAAAAATAAAATGCTTTATTTTTTTTAATTTTATGAAATGTGAACTTTTTATTGGTTGTGCAAATTGCCAATGGTTAATTGATATTTTTGGGAATCATATTTTAATAAGAAATTGTTATTTAATGTAATTGAGGTCTGTTCTCCCCTTACCAGGCTGGAGGAAGAGGAGAAGCTAATTACAGCAGAAGGGCTTTATAAGAAAGCAATAGCTTTAGACGACACATTTCATGAAGCAAAAGAAGCGCTGAGGAAGCTGCAGCTGCACATCCAGGTGAGCTGGAAAATCTCCACTTGCATCACTTGTAAGAATAATACCCTAATTATTTGTCAGATGTGTATCACAGGCTGTAGATGTAGTATTGTGTTTCCAACTTTGCTTTTTAACAGTGATGGAGCAGATTGTTTAAAAAAAACCCAACAAAACAGTGTAGATTTCTGACTTTAGAGTGCAGATTTACATTTTTTTTCAATATAGGTTTACAGGGCAGGTGTGCATATTTACAGTAAATGCAATATTTATGCTTTGGAAAGTTAGAAAAATTACATTTAGAAATTCATCTTGTGTCTTGTTATACTGATGAAATATTTTTGTTATTTGTGTGTGTCCTTGATCTGGGATGTTGAACCCTGATTGCTGTTGGATGTTCAATCCTAATCACACCGGTTCGGCACAAATGCCATCTCTGGAAAACCCTGTTGGACTGAACAACACTGGTTTGTATTCTGCTGCTTGCACTGGCTGGTAACCGTATTTGTCTGTCTTAATCTATATCCGTTTTAAAATTGCAATGCTTTCTCACATTCCTGATATCCTGTCGTGTCCCGATTTGATGGAATGTTGATCTTCTGGAATGGTCGTTTATGGCCTTCTTGCTTTTAAAACAAAACATTACCGCATGTCCCTGCATGCCTGGTTTATCACGTACGTGGTTTTGAATTTCCACTGTGCCAACTGACCGCTTTAAAGAAAACTCTGAAACTGAAAGCTGAGGAGGCTGCAAAGGAGAAGGAAAAGCAGCCAACTGCGGAGACGAGTGCAGAAAAATTACGTAAGATCTTAAAAGAAGAAAAAAGGTAATGACTAACACACACACACACAGCCTGGCTCTGCATTTTTGTTTTTATTCCTACTTTTTCTACTGGTATCTGACCAAGGTTTTGAGTCAGTAATGTTTAAACTCCCCCGATGTTTAAATGTTCTCTTTGCATAGTGATTCTGATTATTTCACTTAGGTTGCTTGGGTCAAATTTCTTAGCTATTTGATATCAAACTGACGTAGTGATGGGGTTATGTATGAGTTCAGTTTGTACTGTCACTAAAAAGTCAGTGGCATGAACCACTAAGAGCTCAATATGCAAATTAGTAGGGAACGACGATGTAGTACCCAAAATGTTTTGGCCACAGAAACCTGCCAGTTAGCTAACTTGTTTGTTGGTGAGAAGATTATGATGGTCATGGTAACATTGTAATACTATTATTTTATATTTCTGGCTGATGTTAAATAAATCAAAATTAAGCAAATCAATAAGCAGTTAATAAGCTAACTAGATGGCTAGTTAACTGCAGTGGGGACTAATTGCATGTTAACAGTTTCTGATATCTATAATGAAAGTAAATGTGTAGAGTTGTTCTAAAGCCTTTTTTGGTTTAAAGGAAACATTAAATCATTTAGCTTAGCTTCATAACATGTTCAAGGGGAATTTAAAAATTACTATTGATCACACAGTTTTTAAAGATTAATTAAGGAAATTAAGGAGTTTGTAAAATTGACTTTCATCCAGGATGAAAAAGAAAAGGAAGAGGAATGATTCCACGTCAGAGATGTCCTCAAGCTCTGATTCCTCCAGTGACCACTTGTCCAGTCGCAAAAAAAACAAAAAACGAAAGCACAAACGCAGACGCTCCTCACACAGTAGTAAAAAACACAAGCAAAGGATTTCATCACTTGATGAGGATGAGGAACACTACCCTGTTCCTGCTAACACCTCAGCATCCTTCATCAATGAGAAGCAAACCCTCGTTAAACTTCTCGATGGAGAGAACAGAGCAGAAAACCGAAGACTCTCTAATGAGAAAAGCAGAGAAGGTAGGTTTGAAGATGACTCCTTCACTCTGAGTCCTGAGACTGAGGACAGGAAGGTCAAAAGTCAACAGGAGTGTCTCGGCGGGTTAAATGGCCGGGATAAAGATGCGCACAGAGATCGCAGAAGATCTGAAGATGAACACATTACTCAGGTGGAGAGTTGTAGATATTCACGCAGCACTTCCTGTAGGAAGGATTCATCCTCCTCTGCCTATTCTGAAACCTCACGTAAGTCTGACTTGCGTGATTTCGACTCACGCAAATCAAGCTCTCGCACATCTGAATCACGTGATTCTCACTCATCCGACTTTCACAGATCAGACTCTTATAAATCGGGAAGCCATGGAAGTTCAGAGGTGAAGGAAAGGAATGATGGGAACGATCGTAAATTAAGCAGCAGAGATGTGAGAAAAGACTCGGAGGAAAACCAGAAGAAAAAATTACCCACCAATTTATTGGATATCTTTAATCAGATCGCTGAATTTGAGAAAGAAAAAAAACAGAAGAAATGAGTGAAATGTTATTTTGTGTTGCCAACGTTTCTCTCCTTTAAGGAAAGAACAAAGATGGAGTGATAAAGATGAAATAACCCAGACCTGCCAGCCTTTATACATTTTGCAGAGGAGCTTACTTTGAATATGAATATGCTGAGTGCTTGAGTAATAGACTAGCTATGACTGAAAAATACACCGAAATATATTCTTCTTCATCCCCAGCAATTTCCACTGCAGATAAACTGGGAAAATGTTTGCCTTATGCTTTCAACTGATGAACATTAGAAAAGCAATCTGTAAATGTACGATTTCTAAAAGCATTATTCCTCTACAAGGATGGCAAGTCTGGATACACTGATAATGCCTTGTAATAACCAAACCTGATGTGTTAATGTAGCAGTTATTACACTTCTGTTTTTTTTCTGTTGTTTGTTTGGTTTCTGAAATGACAAAAAAAGTAATTAAAAACTTAATCTAAAAGAGCTTATTTTTAAAACTACAGTCGGTACATTTCTGGATACAGAGTCACGTTTTCTCTATAGAAGGTAATAAATTGTGCAGAATGTAATCAGGTATGGAAATGTACTGATTGTAGTTTAGCCAATAATGAGAAATGCGTCTGCCCATTTTTAGTGACTTCACTTTGATGCCTTTTGTTTCTCCGTCAGTCTGATTAATGTTTAGGAATGTGTGCAACATGTAAGCCGTATATATCCGAGCATCTCCTAATAAACTGACGGTTAAAACTAATTTGCTTAATCTTGTATAATTTTAAATGATCTTTTTATAAGAAAAGAAAAAACATGCTAACAATCGTTTTATAACAGTTTCCGTCAGATATAATTAAATACACACTTTTAATCGTGCAGTCAGTATTTATTTCAGAATTTTGAGATGCAGCGTTCGAAACTGTTGTGTATAAGCATCACTGGTAACTGTTACTGCAACATTAACATTAATGCTTTAATGCAAAATTTAACGTCAGTGTAAGTGGTGCCTGTTTAGTTTATTGGGATTTTATGGGCAACAAAAAGTATTATTATATAAATCAGTTCAAAGAGCTCGAGGTAGCGTGTGTATTTTAATTAGATTTGATTTACTCTGGTAGTTAACTTGCCATTATGATTTATTTTGTGACCTTTTAATAATTTAGTTCATGTTTGATTATAGCATGCATTTGATTTAAGGAAAAGTCCAGTCTAAGTTATAACATTGGTCTTGAAAGGGATTTAGCTTAAGCATTTTGTTCTCTGGTATGCCTGGGAGATAAACATACATCCGTCTGATTACTGAGTTTAGTTATGTATTAATCTTTTCTCTCAAATCAGAGGGATTTAAAAAAAACAAACAAACAACAAAAACCTTTTACAAGTGAAATTAAATAATTATCCAGTAGAGGGCAGTTCAACACAACAGCACAGCCTTAGGTGTGTTTACAGCATAATATTAAACTAATCTTTAACATGTGCTCGCTGTCTTTTTGAAAGACATATTTTGTAGCTGTGAAAATATTTTTTAATTTAGAATGAATCATAAGAGAAATTCTTTTAATCAACTAATCAAAATATGTGAATATTGGTAGTGTTGAATACAACTGATTGATAAAGAGAAGGCATAAGGATCTTCTAGAGTTTAACCGTTTGAAAGCGTTGGTTTAGCCAAATAGTAATCCTTGTCTTCTAGTGCTAATTCATAATAATAAGTGGATAACTGATGTCAAATCATCCTAAATGAAATTCTTGCTAGAATCGTTAGTCATATTATAATCAGCAATACTTTGTATTATTCCAAATGGACAGAATTGTTACCACAGAGTTTATGGTATTTCAGTCAAAAGGTGGTTTATGAAAGCAAAATTTTTAAGAAACCTGTCTTCTTTATTTTTTATGTATTTTTATCTTTATCTTTTATTTTTTAAAGCTTTCTTTAAATTTAAAATAACAAACACTGGCCTGGGGTATAGGGTGAAGAAAAAAAAAAAAAAAAAAAAAATATATATATATATATATATATATATATATATATATATATATATATAGCATTTTTCCTTTAATGTGTGTGTGAGTGGGAGGGTGGGTTACATGGTGGCTACATATCCTTTTATTTTTCATCATTAGCCATCAGCTCTTTTTATCCCCCTCTCTCTGGAGAAATAGGCTCTCTGAAGGTCCACTGATGACCCTGAGAAGCTCTTATGAGTTATTACTGCAGTATTATTCCTTCATGTAATAACTGTGCTGAGATCCTTTCAGAGAAATAAGTCAGACATAGACCCGAAACATGTTAACAAATTCACTGAAGGACTATCTTTCCTGAACGTTGTCTGAGTTGAAAATGATTCAGAAAATATAGAAAACAAGAAAAGCACGGACCCCAAAAAATAACAAGGAGCCAGGAGCACAGTGATGGAGTCACAGAGTCACCCTAAAAATGAACCTGTAAAATCTAAATAACACAAAATGAAGATGTTAGAAGGGAAACTCCTTGATAAGTTATTAGTTCTGTGCATTGAGTCGACATTCAACTAATCACATCTGCCACTGTACATTTGTTTATATACCTTAAGGTTTTAACTATTTTCTACTTCTTCCTTCTAGCTAATGTAAGCAGTAAAGTTAATATCAATGTACAAATTTCTTTCATTTTTGAAAATAAATGGTTGCTAATTAAAATTCCAATTTTTCACCGTAAACAAGTCGTTTCATCACATTCATATAAAGGTCAGGTCAAAGGTCAGTAACCCATTACTTAAGCACTGAGGTTCCTGTTCTATGCAGTGATTACTGACTGACTGGTGAATGCGCACAAGTCCATAATTTCGATGTTTTCTACATGACCACAAGTGCCTCTTTAGAAACTCAAGCCATCTGAAATATAAAAATGTTCCATTAATCCATTAAGAAGTGGCAAAGATGCTGCTTCAGATGTGTTTTGTACTGTCATTTTCTGTTGATATAAAATAGAAAGTTTGGTTCGCTCTGCGTGTGTGTTTGCAAAGCGTCTCTGAAAGTTGTCCAGCTCAGCCATACAGGTCTGTTTTCTGTTCGCTACTCTCTAATCCCTTTTAATGGACGACACTTGTAATTGCCCACTTAGTCTGGTTCCTGTTGGTCTTGCTTGGCCTGCTGTGTGTGCACACGTGTGTGTGTCTGTGTGTGTAAGAGAGAGAAAGTTTCTTCAGGAGTTAATCCTGCCTCTCTCACTGCTTCCATAACAGCCACTGACCCAGAGGAGCTTCTCATATTGCTGTGTACTTTTCTATGGATGATCGAATGGTGTGTGTGTGTGTATTTATTTGTTCGTGTGTGTTCTTATAACTCATATTGGCATTGAAATGTAGTGTGATGTGTGTATCCTCAGGGAGTGACACATTTTTGGATAGTAATACAGCAAATCAGTAACACAGCTGATTTGCAGATCATTGTGTGTGGTGTGTCTGTGTGTGTGCGCACATACAAATAGGCTCTTTTGACTGTGTTTCAGACATCTTCCAATGAACCATGAACTTCCAGACTGTGTGTGGTATGTTTGTGTGTGTGTACATGCCTATGCAAGAAACTTACATATAGAGGGATTTTGTATGCATGTATTTATTTATTTATTTAGTTTAGGACAAAGTTCTCATTCTGAGAAGTCACTTTTTATGTCCAAAAATCATGTACAAACATGCATTTAAAGATATTTTCATGTATTTGCATTGCAAATTTTTGTAACTGGGTCTTGTTTCCTACCTGAGAAATTAGATGATTCATAATGAGTTTGCTAGGTAGCATTTGATTTCTACAAAGCTTGATTTTGCTTGCACAAACAGATCACAATAATTTATCTATCATCAATAATCCACCTGAAACTTTGGTCCAGTTTCACCTGGCAAATGGGGGGTTTTACACTGTGTCCTAAGCTCATACTCGGGTACACACTTGTTCAGAAAGTAAAGTAACCTTCTCATAGCAGAGGATGGCATCGTTAACTTCCAAAAAACACATGTATGATGGCAGGGGAACATATGAGGAGTTGTGTTCTACATGTTTGTTTGCGTTGATGTAAGATGAACACAAGTGCATTGGGGTCTGATGGAATTAAGTGGGTCAGCGACTAGACTAATGCTGTGGGTGCGTTACGAACAATCACACTCTGATTTTGACCACAACACATGCACCCAGTGTGAAAACCACCCAAATGTTTCCATTGTGGAAGTGGACAGTGCTAAGTACAGGTATGAATGGGGTCGAACATGTCTCATAGACATGCTGTGATCCAATCATTTAAACCATATCCAAATGTGGTTTAGGACACATATGACCACAACATATTTGTAATGTGAACGTGAATGTGTCTTGATGCGTCCCTGACAGCAGCAAAAGACTGTCTGATACACTGGGTCATTGCCTGATCTGGAAATTGCATTATCATCGCAAGACTTCGGAAATCATACTGTACTGATAACAACTGTATTTTATACACTGGTAAATGTGTCATGTGAATTCTGTCTGTTCAGCTCCTCAACCTCTTCATCACTCCACATTTTTAAAATGTGGATAGAATTATTTAATTTTGTTTGTATCTAAACTAGTAGGCTAAGTTAAATCAGCATAGCCCTGACCAGACAGTTTCTCAAGACGAGTGAATGAGCGCTGTAAATGCATCACATAGTGTTCATAATAATGTTTAGTTTAATGTAATGTATTGATTGAGAACTCATTATCTGTCCAATCAAAATAATGTTTTTGTTTAATGAACATCACGTTACTGCTCCTAATTTGTCCATTTAATGTATAAGGTACAGTGGAATTTTATTAATTTGAAATTTTAATATTAAAGTGATAGTCCTCTTTTAACACTTTATTTCATTTCTTTTTTTGTAATCACTTTTCAACCTGATATACCTTTAATGAAAGAGAATTGCATTTTCAGCATTATGATTTCAAAGGCAACTTTCCAGTGTTGTAAATAAATATCCGGATCTGCATCAACTTATGTTTGGGCTTTATGCTTGAACCTCTTTTAACTTTTTCTAAGCTTTGGAATTCCTTCTTCCTTCTATTACTATACAGTTAAGCTTGTTCATTTATTTATTTATTTGTTTATATATTTATTTTTTTTTCTCTACAATAATTTATTTCAATATTTGCCTGTTTAGCTGCATTATTTTGACTATTTATTTGTAGCCACACTAACGCTTTAATCAAGTGATGCTTAGAATCTATCTAATCTTTCTCCAAGCATATTATATATTATAGAAATATATTACATTCTGTGCACTTTCTTATTTCAAGTACTACATGTACAGATCTCAGAATAACAGACACACTGCTTCATGGTGGTAGTCTGCAGACCTCTTGAGCTCTTTCTCTCATCGAGAGCCTGTAGGCAAACTAGAAGCAGAGAAAATGTAATTAGGGAGTTTAAAAACGCAGACAAGAGCAAGCTGCTGCTGCTGTGCGACTATTAGAGGAATTTAGCAGGGATTTGACGCTTCATTTCCACCAGGGCTTGTTGGAGCTTGAGCCTAACACACTCACACACTCATAGCTTTAATGATGGAGTGTGTGTTCGTCCTCAGACACTGCTGGTGGGTTCATACCGATCGTCTGGAGGGATTTAAAGCAGCCGTGCCACCGGTGAGGAAGTCGTGCAAATGTTCAGGTAATGGACTGAAGCTATGAGGCGTTAGCTTGCCGAGTGTCAAAGTACTGATTTAAAATAGATGTTTCATTTATAAAGAATGAGTCACTTTAGTGAACGAATCAGTACGCCCAGCATCAATCAGCATCCCCAAAAGTTTCATGATTTTAATACTACAAATCTAGCTTTTTATATAATTAAAGAATGGCATCTGCCTTTTTATCCAGTTATATTTACATTTAATGTTGTGGAACATCTGTGGAACAAGTTAATTCTTGTTCTCACTTCCGTTATATAAAGTCATTCCAGCACCAGCTGCTCTTTCTACTCTACTCTTTCTACTATCTTGTAGTTAAAACACAATTTGTGCAAAACATAAAATCCTCTATGTCCTAAAGATATAGAAAACTTAGTCACCTCTGACTGTTATGGAGTGCTGACATTGGAGACTCCTTCCATAAACCTTAAAAAAACCTTTCTCTTATTGACTTAACACTATAAGTGATTTTTTCCAATATATTTATGTGGCACATCTGTTGTACAGATCCTTGTGAAGTCTCTGTATTACTATAGAAAAAAAATAACGTATTAGAGCAATGTCAACAGGGCTGTGCTGTAGCATTAGATAAAATGTATAAATTGTGAAATCCAAGGTCATATACTTGGGCCTGTATGTTTTACTTCACATAGTCTTTGTGTCTAGATTCTTAAATTCTTCAGCTGACAATAGAGATAACTACAGAAATTTAATATGTATTGTAGAAGTTTAGCATTGTCTAAAGTGAGTTTTTCACCGTTTCTCTAGGAATATGTTCCAACAATATGTTGGAATATCTTTTTTAGAAAATCTGTAAAGATGGTAAGGTCTACTATACTGAATACCAAACGAATTTCAGTGGAAAAGGTTAACGCACACAGAGACACTTACTTTAGCTGATATAATTATCAAACACTTAAACCCTCTGTTTGGATAAGGATGTGTGTCTGCAGGGAGAGGAGCGCCATCATTAGCATTTCATTCTTAGAGTCTTTGAAGTTCTCGCATGGCTCAGAACAAGCCGATGGTCTCTCAGGTGTGTAAGAACAGGTGTGTGTGTCTGTGTGTGTCTGTGTGTTTTCTGTATCTGTCTCTCCCTCTCCGACTCCTTGAGGAGTCCAGGTGTGGTTGCCAATATTACCGTCAGACCTGAAGCTGAACTCTACGTGTCAATGACAGTTGGTCCAAAATCAAACCTGTTCCTCTGCAATATATGTGAACAAGTTCAGGGCAGTAAATCACACATGTCCAGCGCATGCTTTAAAATGTCAGATAGGATAACAAACTCCAGTTTAACATTAAATAAACTTTCTGGAATGAAAGGAAATGTCCCAAGAATGTGTTTGTTGTGTTTGAGTCTTAAAGAACAGCATCTACAAGATTTATGCATTATAGTACGTAAATGCTGCTTTCAAAGACAAGGATGTTTCTGAGACAAAACAGACAAATGGTGTGGTCAAATGCAGGTGTACTCTGCAGGTAAACTCAGTATTTTTACCAATCTGTTTGCTAATTCTCTGTGACAGGTGATCATTTGGAGATTGCATGTTCAACCTCTGATGGTGCCACAGACATCTGTGACCAAGACTGCAAAGCTGGAACCAAACAATCAATAATGCAGTTCAGTGACAAATCTGAACCCAAATCCAGGTGTCTCTTACAGGATTTGTTGTTAAAATGCATCAGGTGTTTCTCTCTTCAGTGAATAATTGAGCTATGAGTCTTACTAAGTGGCTACACACAAAGGCAATACTTTTTGAATCTATCTATCTATCTGTAGATAGATGTGTGTGTAGACTGAGACATAGATAGATCTGTGTGTGTGTGTTTATTACAGTGAAAGTATGAGTGATGTGGATGAAAGTGTAACTCAGCCACATTTCCTCTCAACACTATCTATCTATACACTATATATATACACAACTCTATCTATCTATCTATCTATCTATCTATCTATCTATCTATCTATCTATCTATCTATCTATCTATCTATCTATCTATCTATCTATCTGATTAACTTTGTTTATTTGTCATGTAAACACCTACAGCAGGTGAAATATGTTTTACTGTAGATTTGTAGCTGCTCTTTCATTTCAAAGTTTCTCCCTTATGTTATTTTTTCCTTGCTGCTGTTGCCTCTGACTAATTCATCAGGAAGCTAAATCTAGTCCTTAAAACGGTAAAGCAACTTGCGTAATGTCTCTTTGCTTTTTTTTTTTTTTTTGCCAAAACATGTTCTGAAATCATCTGGAAGGAGCATGAAACATCCTGCCAGATGACTTCCAGGGGCTGTTAGTACCTGCATGCACCTTAATCCACAGAATTTTTGTTATTTTTTCTGCTTAGGTGACAGAGAGGAATCGCTCAGAGTGTGTCTGAACACACCTGCAGAGAGAGCATGAGACAGACAGACAGAGTCAAGGAGAAAGTGTGTGGCCTCCAACGATGCTGCAATCTGAGAAAGATATTAGCCACTCCAAGAAATGTAACACACACACACACACTGCTCTCCATCTCTCTGGCTCGAGGCCAGGCTGGAAAACAAGCTGAGACAATAAGAAAGCCGGAGAGTTTTTTCAATGCGGTGACATGAAAAGGCTCTGAAGTTCTGCACTCTCTGAAGATGTGTGAATCAATAAAGCTTTGGGTTTGTAGAAAGTTCAGATAACTGGTGAACATTTAAAGCAGAGAGAAGCACACATATTTGTGTGTGTGTGGTGTATGTGTGTATATTCCAGTGAAAGTATGAGTGATGTGGATGAAAGTGTAACAAATCCACACACCACACTTCTTTTCAACACTATCTATCTATCTATCTATCTATCTATCTATCTATCTATCTATCTATCTATCTATCTATCTATCTATCTATCTATCTATCTATCTATCTATCTGTCTGTCTGTCTGTCTGTCTGTCTGTCTGTCTGTCTATCCATCTATTTATAAAGCTTTGGGTTTGTAGATAATTGGTGAACATTTAAAGCAAGTGTGGGTGTGTTTATTCCAGTGAAAGTATGAGTGATGTGGATGAAAGTGTAACTGCCACATTTCCTCTCAACACTGTCTATCTATCTATCTATCTATCTATCTATCTATCTATCTATCTATCTATCTATCTATCTATCTATCTATCTATGTTATTGTAAGTATTTCACTTGATTTGTGATTATTATTAGTGAAATGTATCTGTGTTGTGTTGGATAAATATTAGTGTATTAGTGGATTAGACAATTGGCCCCTTTATAACCTCTCTTTAAGTGTTTGTGGGATCAGCATCTTTTTCTATTTTTTTTTTTTTGCTCTAAGGCAAATTTTAATAAAACAGGTGAATGCATTAGTTTCTTCAAAGGCCGTTTTGAAGTTTGTATGTTATCAGGAACCGACAATACAAAATTGCATGAATGTACTAACCACACCTTGCCCAAAAATGCTGACTTCTGTCTTCCGGCAGATCAAACGTTTTGCTACAAACACCACCAAGCTTAGTCCAACTCCTGCATGAAAAGACTGACAAGAAAACAAGGGCTTTTAATAAGCTGCCAAAACATCAGTGTTTTCATAAAATGTAGTCAGTAAGTCAGTGTGGTAGACATTAAAATAACAGAACTATCCCTTTTTCTGCCATTATGGACAATTTCCAAAATCAACCAATTTCCCACTACTCAGATGTAGTTAATTAGCCAAGACGTGGTGTACAGACAAGTTTGTCTCTTTACATTTTCAACTAGAGATACAAAAATACACATTTTCTACGTCACCCAAACCACTCTGTGCTGGTTGTTGGGTGTGTTGAGTGTTCTTATATTGAGTTCCTGCTGATAGCTTTAGTTAGTAGTAGCTAGCTACGAAACATATGCAAAAAAACAACACATTTAATGTTGTCTAACACAAGAAGTTAGAGGCAGTCTAATTAATTATCTAACACTTATTATTAATTAAGTGTCTTGCCCATTATGACCACCAAGTCAGATATATATACACTATATTGCCAAAAGTATTCACTCACCCATCCAAATAATCAGAATCAGGTGTTCCAATCACTTCCATGGCCACAGGTGTATAAAATCAAGCACCTAGGCATGCAGACTGTTTTTACAAACATTTGTGAAAGAATGGGTCGCTCTCAGGAGCTCAGTGAATTCCAGCGTGGAACTGTGATAGGATGCCACCTGTGCAACAAATCCAGTCGTGAAATTTCCTCGCTCCTAAATATTCCACAGTCAACTGTCAGCTGTATTATAAGAACGTGGAAGTGTTTGGGAACGACAGCAACTCAGCCACGAAGTGGTAGACCACGTAAACTGACGGAGCGGGGTCAGCGGATGCTGAGGCGCATAGTGCGAAGAGGTCGCCAACTTTCTGCAGAGTCAATCGCTACAGACCTCCAAACTTCATGTGGCCTTCAGATTAGCTCAAGAACAGTGCGCAGAGAGCTTCATGGAATGGGTTTCCCTGGCCGAGCAGCTGCATCCAAGCCATACATCACCAAGTGCAATGCAAAGCGTCGGATGCAGTGGTGTAAAGCACGCCGCCACTGGACTCTAGAGCAGTGGAGACGCATTCTCTGGAGTGACGAATCGCGCTTCTCCATCTGGCAATCTGATGGACGAGTCTGGGTTTGGCGGTTGCCAGGAGAACGGTACTTGTCTGACTGCATTGTGCCAAGTGTAAAGTTTGGTGGAGGGGGGATTATGGTGTGGGGTTGTTTTTCAGGAGCTGGGCTTGGCCCCTTAGTTCCAGTGAAAGGAACTCTGAATGCTTCAGCATACCAAGACATTTTGGACAATTCCATGCTCCCAACTTTGTGGGAACAGTTTGGAGCTGGCCCCTTCCTCTTCCAACATGACTGTGCACCAGTGCACAAAGCAAGGTC
This sequence comes from Hemibagrus wyckioides, assembly GCF_019097595.1. Taxonomy (NCBI): domain Eukaryota; kingdom Metazoa; phylum Chordata; class Actinopteri; order Siluriformes; family Bagridae; genus Hemibagrus; species Hemibagrus wyckioides. The sequence goes on from NC_080719.1 coordinate 11,894,925, forward strand.
CATAAAGACATGGATGACAGAGTCTGGTGTGGATGAACTTGACTGGCCTGCACAGAGTCCTGACCTCAACCCGATAGAACACCTTTGGGATGAATTAGAGCGGAGACTGAGAGCCAGGCCTTCTCGTCCAACATCAGTGTGTGACCTCACAAATGCGCTTCTGGAAGAATGGTCAAAAATTCCCATAAACACACTCCTAAACCTTGTGGACAGCCTTCACAGAAGAGTTGAAGCTGTTATAGCTGCAAAGGGTGGACCAACGTCATATTGGACTATGGATTAGGAATGGGATGTCACTTAAGTTCATATGCGAGTCAAGGCAGGTGAGCGAATACTTTTGGCAATATAGTGTATATCCTGTAAAAAGACAAACAAAAGGTCTGGACAAACAAAACCCTAGGCTGCATCACAAATATATGGATTCAAAAACAAACACATTACCATCTCTCACTATCGTTGGTAGTTACCACATTGTTTGCATGATTCGCATGAAATTAAAATTTACTTGTTTGCATCGCTCAGCCCTCAACTGCTTCCTGTCCCTGTAAATCACTGAATTCTCAATGGATTTAAAGATCACCATAGAGTGGTTCTATTTTGCAACATTATTTAATTACATATGTATAATGTTGAAACATGCTGCAAAATGTGAAAACAGTTTAGGTGTGTTAGTCTTCTGTTATGTTGTTTCTGAGCTAAGACTACATTAAAAGTTCATTTAAAAGTGTATGCATTTAATCCCCTTTAATCCCCTCCCCTCTTTAGAAGATAATAAACATTTTGTTACATACCTAAAAGTACATTTTTATGAACTAATGACCTGTATTAAATGTCCAGATTGAATGGTATTACATATATGTTGTTGTCCTTTAATATTAGACTCATTTATATACTGCTAACCTAAGACTTATTGAAATAAATTGTTTAACTTAAAGGCAAAAGACTCAAATTGAGAGCTTTTAATCAGGATATAGGATATACTTCTTTTCTATGTGGCCCTTGTTTTCACAATTAGGGCATCATGTGGGAAGGTTCCTAATTCACAGTATAAAAACTCTGACAGAGGAACCTGAACTGAGTTTGCAATTTGCAACAGTGAAGCATGGTGGTGGTGGCATCATGGTGAACATTACCCATGGGTTCTTGGTTGCTTTCTGACTACTTTTCTCCTCTCTTTAACTACACTAAATTCTCCCCATTTAACAATTTTTGATTTTTTTGTGTAGATTGTGTAAATGACAAAATCACAATTAAATCTATTTTAATTCCAGAGAAAGAAAGAAAGAAAGAAAGAAAGAAAGAAAGAAAGAAAGACACTCTGTTAGCAGATGAATATGAACACATACAAAAACACAAACACAAGTACAGTAGGTGGAGAATCAAATGCTTTAAGATTCTGCCAAGTTTCAACACATGTGCTGACAATGCAACGCTCACCGGCAGTTTATAGTAAAGTCAAACAATATTAACAAAATGCTGTATCTAATTATGAAATCAAAGGGAAAACACGGAAACCAAACGAGCCTGGGAGCTAGAAAAAAATGGATTGATCTCGGTTATGTGTGAAAAGATAAGAGAAGAAACAAGTGCTTTTAACAGCCTGCCAAAGTATTTGTGTGAGTAATGACTGCCAATCTATAACAGATTTATGTTATTTAAAAAAACAAAAACAAAAGCAGAGAAATAAACTTTTTATTAACATTACACAAGTCAAGTTAGCTTTAAATATATATACTGCACATTTAAGGACAAGAAGTGTGGCCAAATTAGAAATAAAATAAAAATCAATGAACAAATACAACAGTAAAGCTTTGAAAGACTAAATCACAGAAAAGCTGCAGTTAGTATTTATTATGAGTAAACACACCACATGTTTTTATTTATTTATTTTTTTTTTTAAAAACATGTTATATTAATATTATTATTAACAATTTTGATGTCATTTTTTAATATAAAAAGGTTTTTGACTTTTTGGCTTTGACGGCTTTTGGAAATTAAAGCCAAAGACAAACAAAGAACCCTAGAGTTACTGTAAAACACATATTACAGTCTGTGTAAAACATCTCCCTCCTTCCTTCACCAAAGGGCCCTTGAAGAATGCTTTTCCTCCTTAGGTGTACTTGACCCAGACCTAATGTTTATATAATCTTTACAAATAAACTCAATGTATAATCACATCCTGTTTATTAGACAAGCGAGTTTATTAAAGAGGCTGTGTGCTGCAGTTCTGTGTTTAATCAGCAGGTGGCACTGTGCATCTACCAAACACAGTCTGAGGGAAAACCACACACGCGCTGTGTCTGGCTCAGATTCTGACTTTACACACACTTTTGTTGTTCATTATACTATGAAAGATTTTACTGCATTTATCTCTGTAACTAAATTTGGAGTGAAACAAAAAAAGATTAAACATGAAAAGAAGACTATCAGAAAGAAAGAAAATGCAGAATTCTGAATTTTTTCTTCAGATTGTTTGTTAAAAATCACTTGCATTTACAATCAGTTGCAATGTGTGTAAGCTCTATCAAGTGTTCATTTGTTGGCTCAGCTATTAAAGGATGCATCAGTGTACGTAGCAGCAGAAGTGATCAGTGAAACTTTATAAATTAGCAAACACACAATATTTAGTCTGAAATTAACCAGAGTTCTTAGTTTTCTCCATATATTTGACATATCTGGACTAGGCCTATATGGTTGAAAAAAAAAAAGAGAGACAAAATAGGAATGTTATTGATGTTACCTTAATGTCCAAATTTAATTTAGTCTAATTTATATATTTGGCTAAATGTTTGAGTATTGAGATAATACAGAATATTAGCAATACAGACTATATACACAGTAAATATTATTAGGATTATATTACTTAAGTTCCATCCATGCTTATCCTATACATGGAACCTGAAGCCTATCCAAGGGGATTTGGGGTACAAGGTGGGGAACACCCTTGATAGAGCACAGTCACACACACTCATTCATACACTGTGGATAATCTAGAGATGCCTCCAGCGGATGTCGTTGACCTGGGGGAGGAAACTGAAGTACCTGGAGGAAACCCCAGAAGCACAGGGAGAACATGAAAACTCCACACACATGAAGACAGGAATTTGAACCTTGAATCCCAGCAGTGTGAGGCAAACGTCCTAAACACTATGTCACTGTACCCCCCCCCCCTTTTTGCTGTCCGAAATAACTTAAACACGCTTTTATAGTTACTCTGTTTTAGTCACTTTATTTTAGAACCAACATGGAATATATTCAATCATACACCGACTTTTGGGGGAAAACTGTTCAAGATTTTATTGTAAAATTTAAAGAAATGATCTTATATACATATATTTACTCGAAACACCCATGATACCAGTATGCAGGATCACTATTGGGTCAATGGAGACCAAACTGGAGAGAAATAAGGGTGAATTTAACCTGGTTTGGTAACAGATAAAAAGATCAGGTTTATTAGGAGAGCTCCAAATGTTGTTTTTTTCTTGTTAGTAGTGTTTTTTTATTCTGTTAATACTTTATTATATTTGCAATGTAAGTGATTTTTGTGTAAATACTGCAACATTGTCATGCTTTTAATTGTGGCTTGTCTCCTTCAGTGCTTCAGCAAAGTTTAATAGCCAGAATCAGATTAGCAGGTTATGCTCAGGGTTTCAGTGCCAGTATCAGAAACAACATCATGACACCTCTAATATTTACCCCTTTGATTAAACATTCCCTGTTTAAATAGCTACTGAAATAATTGGGTTCAAACCTGATATTACACTTTTAAATAAAGTTTTTACCAGCTTATATGAATTTTAGACTTTTTAAAGCCTAAAATATTCCAGATATCAGTATTTTCGGTATATATGATATTACATCATGTATATGCAGTATAACTATTCTCCCTGCCTTGGTTGCTACTAAATAAATTAAAAAATCTATATATTTACCAACATATTTGCATGATCAGTGTGTTTGTATGAAATATTTCTACATATGGTATGAGCTAGAAGGAGCCCAAAACAAGACGTTTGTTATACAAAGGGTGCTTCTTCTTTTGTGTACTTTATATTTACGTAATTGCAGTAAACCAACAAAGCTGGCAGGTAAATTCTGCCTGTCTTTTTTGTGTCAGGCCAGGAGGAGCTGTTTGAAGAGCGCAGGGAGGTTTTGTAGTTTGTGAAATGACGGCTCTGGAGGAGATCAATAGCATCAGACTGCCACGACATAAATGGATAAGTAGCCATCATTGCATGAAAGACTGTTTTTTTTTTCAAGGCTAAATTGATCTCCATGTTGCCTTTGGGCTGTTTGTGCTGCCCGTCCGCTGCAAAAATACCGACCTACTGCTGAGAAAATGCCCTGACTGCACTGTATTTATATGAGTGTGTGTGTGTGTCTGTGTGTCTGTTTGTGGCTGCAATTTTCAGTTTCATAGGGTTCAGTTGAGGCCTGTTTTTTTTAAGCCTCCTCTGAGCCCTAGGGAGGTGTGTATCTGTGTGTGTGTGTGTGTGTGTGTGTATGAGGATTGGGTGAAGATCACAAGTTACATACAGGTGTATCGTGACAATCAGCCATGTGGATTGATGCCTTGTGGGTTTTTTTGGACCTGCGTGACTACGGCGGCCGAGCCGAGGAAGCCACGCAGCTGTGTCTATGGAAATTCTTTGTGTGTGTGTGTTTGCTTTTGGCTCGCCGCAGCGATAGCACTCGCTTACGAGATGTTAATCCCTCTTGAGCGAGAGCGGAAATTCTGATAGTTTCAACAAAAGTCTTCTTCCTCAAGTTCAATTGATGGACTGTGTGTGTGTTTGTGTGTGTATGTGTGTGTTGTGTTTTTAGTACTCTAAAATAAGAACACCTGATACACAAACACACCTTATACCTGTTGATACTTCACATTGAGGTAAATATCGGTTCTCTGGTTCTTGGATGTTCTCATATGTGGAGTGGCTATTTTGCTGTGTCAACACACCGATCAGAGAAAGTCAAGAGATTTGTGGCTCTTGTTCTAGGAGGATAAAAAGATTGTCGACGACACAGTCTGACATTACACACAGCTATTGAATGCTTGTTTGTTTTTTATTGATGCCACCGTCTAAGAGATTTGTCTGTTGGAAACTTTCCCTTTGCCACAGTTTTTAACCCTTTCGTGGATGTTTTTACAGAAACAATATATGCATGATGATGATGAAATCTGATGTAGCTTTGTCGTTAGCATTGTTCTTTTTGTAAACACGTCTTTAGATAATAACATTGTAAGTGCCAGTTACAATCAGTTTTTATAAACATGTTGGCCAACGGTTTAAAGAGTCCACTTTAAATTCTACAATTTTCTGTTTACTCACTCTCAGTTACTCAACTTGGAGCCTCATTCAGAGTCTTACTTCTTACTGATGCTTACTATGCACTGTAATGGGGGATTTGGAACTTAATGGTTAAGGCAGGGTACTACTGCTTGGAAGGTCATGAGTTTGACTCTCAGGTTCACTAAGCATCCACTGTTGGGTCCTTGATCATCGTCCTTAATCCTTAGTTGTATAAAATGTAAGTTGGATAAGGGCGTCTGCCAAATGCTGTAAATGTACTTACTATCTGTTATACTTCTGTTACCTGTTATTGCTTTTCAACACTCTTACATTATACATTATAGCAGCTATAAACAGTCCTTCCCTCACCAACCTCTCCTTTTTCTCTCTCTTAAAGTTAAGACAAAAAATACAGCTTGTCATAAAGGTACAGATTTACCTCTGACCTACCTACAAAGCACTGACACTGACACTAGTGACTTCTTCCATATATGTTTTGAATTAAACTTTCCTTTTAGAATCTGTTTATGTGCAGCATCAACCATGCAAATTCCTGTGAATGAGCTGTAACTATAGAAACAATAATGTTTTAGTACAGATTTCATAAGTTTGAAATCAGTATAAGAGTGCTGAATTAAAGTTTTATTACATCGAGATTTTTCCATATAAAAATGGGATTTTTCCATAAAACAACTCTATTTTTATACCATGCCAGCTTATCAGCTAACTAGCCACAACATACTCTGGTAGAATACGCTTGCCATTAATAAAGATATGACCTTGCAATCATTTTAGGTTATACACTCATAGCCCCTAATACTAACCCTGTGTTAACTGCTATCACACAGTCTCGCTAACATTAATTGTATGCATTTCTAAAAATTGACCTTCACTAACTAGACTCAAACTTTGGCACTTTTGGAGGATGACTGTGATGGATTCATAAACCCTGCTGGAGGAAAAACATTCAGCTGCGCTGTAATGAGAGCTCAGAACCAAACAGTCTGTAAATGTACAGTATAACAACCTGGCGCATAAGAAAGACAACTAAATGATGCAATTTATGAAGAATGGCAGCACTGCAGGATTGTGTTTTATATCACTGTTACACTAAAAAGCCTCCTGTACCCTTCCAACACAAGATTAAAACAAGTCTCCATACTTTTACTAACAAATATAAACACTTTGGTTAATAGTCTGTATAATTAATAATAGTATACAAAACGTATTTTGATAAGAGATTTCAGTTTTAAATCAATTTTGGTTTTTAAGTAACAAGTAATCAAAAATAAGTAACATTAATCAAAAATAATGTAAAATAGAAAAAAAAATGTTTCAAATATTAAATCTAAATTAACTAAAATAATTACTTATTGGGAAAAAATGTTTAATTATTTCTGTTTTATTAAACAAGCTGTGTGTTTGATATTGAAGATTGCATTTTTGTGTTTGTAAAATGAGCAGAGTAGTGACTGGTAATGGTGCAGTGTTAGATCAGTTTTACTGTTTATTTAATGGTTATGTGATATAAAATATGCTGATGTAACTGATATAAGGTCAAATTAAAGAGTGTGTGAGGTTGGATTAAGGAATCAATGCAGATGTCTGAGTGCTGATGAACAGTGGAACAGCGAGCTGCCAGCTCTTGGCTCAGCTCCTTTGGCTGTTCGCTTTATTTTCATTTATCTTCTTCAACAAGCTGTCAAAATCTCTGCCAGTATTCTCTGAGCTGCTGGCTCACAATTTGATTCTTTCTGCGATGCAGGACGAGGCTGAGGAGCGTGACCTCGAGGGAGCCCTGGACATTAATCATGATCTTTACTCCTCTTGGGCCAGGTGAAGATGCAAAGCATGCTGGGAAGTAGAATCCGGGGTCAGATAGGTTTAGTAAACTGGTGATGTCCCACTGTGCAGTAGTGACAAGTAAAGAAGATGAGTAAATAATAATAATAATAATAATAATAATAATAATAATAATAATAATAATAATACATACATACATACATACATACATACTAATAGAATGACGCTAATCATGTGTAAATACTTTCATAAGTCATAGCAGAAGTTTTATATTTCCAGTTATCAAAGATGTGTGTATATAGATGATATGAAGAAAAATAAAAGTTGTTAAATCTGTCGGAGCTTACAGTGTGGGTAAATGATTTAAGAATAGGGTTAGCTAACATATAGACCTCTTTTTGCCTTTTAGTGGATATTACAGGAATACCCAATTTCATATAATGGATAGTTAGAAACAGTCCTAAGTAGAATCCTGCGATGTAAATAAAGCAGCCAGTCACTGATAAAAAATAAGAAAGTAAGTCATCAGAGGTATGTCCTGAGTCACATGACATGAACTTGAGTCAGACATGATTGGACAAAAAAGAAAAAGGACTTTGCACGCTGAGGTTAACTTGAACTTTGACTCGAAATTGTGAGAAACTGTGATGTGGTGATGGGGTACAGTAGTGCTCGTGCTGATCAGAAAGGCTCATCACTCTGGCACACTCTCTGTGTGTGTATTATTCTGCATTCCATCTTAATTACCAATGACGGTTAGCAGTCAGAAACAACAGAGTATTGTTGGGAACTTAACAACTTCCAGTTGAAAAGCTGCAACACTCTATAGTGTGTAACCCTTACAGTCTGCTTCAATCATTTCACACTGTAACCTTGTTCATAGTAAAATACTGAGTGATGATGGGGTAGTGTGATAAAGCAGAGTTACTTTTTTTTTTACCACGCTGGTGTTGATTATTATTTTTTTTATAAGAACATGGCCTGAAGTGTTTTATACCTCTTATATCACAATTTGTAACTGAGTACAATTTTTTTTACTTCTTTCTGCTTCTCCTACAGATGTCAGAAAAATTAAAGCTTTACTTTGGCCTGTTAAAAAGCATTGACACTAGAGACTCCTTCCATAACTTAAATAAATATATTACTTCAAAAAACTTTGCTATTTTAATGATTTTTTTTATTCATTTATGTATCTGTCATAAAGTCCCTGTGATTAAGCTGTTGCTATGGAGTCACAATATAGAAATAACGTATTAATAATAACAACCGGTGTTTTGCAGCTTTACTATTGTCAGGACTGCTGTTATAGAAAACGAATCAACTCCTTCCGACCAATCAGAATCCAGAATTCAACAGCATTGTGGTATAGCACATCATAGCTCTTGGTGCGAAACTAGAATGGTTGGAATTTTTTACTGCTTTTGACTGTGTTGTGTACTTTAATGTCATCTTGAATTTTTCGTCCTGATTGTGTGGCTACTATTAGATTCTGATTAATCTTTACTCTTTATCTTTAGTCTGCTGAATGTGCTAGGTCCTTTTTTTAACAGCATGTTATTTTAAGATTCGAACATACGATCAGGGACAGCATAAACATGAGCCTTCAGGGTTAATACTGAATTATTTACCGATGCTGTTAAACAGCGCTAACAGATGAACTATTAAATGAACACAATTCACAGGATATTCAACCTGCAATGTATATAATATTATTGTTTGATGATATTTTAGTGAACTATACTAATTATGCATAGTTTCTATGTAACATTAAAAAAAGTCAAAACAACCTTGTTACCCCTAAGGTTAGTCTTATTATACTCTATTGTAAAACACCAAACTCACATGAGCACACTGTGCTTCCTTTCTTGGCTGGTCTGAAATCTGAATCCACATGCACTCCGAAAAACACAATCAAAGGACGGATTAATAATCTTTTATTGTCGAAGGGCGCGTCTGATCCTCTAAACGTCATTTTAACCGTGCACTAGAAGTTCTCAGACATCCTAAAGGTCTCAGGGGCCCGGCGTTGAGGTGAGCACGGCCCCGGCGTGTGGTTTTTTCTTTTTCTTTCTTTCTTTCTTTTTTTTTCTTTTTCTTTTTGTTGTGCATTCGTGTGTGTGGTTGGCTGGCATGGTTTGAATTTCGAAGCGGTTGTTTGCTTTTGGTAGGATGAAAGCGAGACGGCGAAACCTGCGTTTACTCACCTGGAGTTGCCGTCCGTTCAGGTGCGTTCGTAAACAAAACGACGGCTCAATGCTGGAAAGCTGCACCCTCAGGCCCTATGAAAAAAAATCAGCTGTTTGAGCTTTGATCTTTACTTTCAAACCTCTCCCTCACTCTCTCTCTCAGTGTGTGTGTGTGTGTGTGTGTCTGTGTAGTCAGGGATTAGGTCTGAATCAACAGGTTGACTGCAATAGGTGTCAATTTGGGCCTTATTTTCCAGCACACAAGCAGTAAACTGAAAATGATTAATGTCCTGTGTTACAGATATTGTACAGCTGAAGAATCCTATAAAACCTCAGGTCAAAAAACTTCAAGGATAAAAAACATTCTGTATCTGTAGAATAACAGGTCTGATTATAACAACGTGTCTCCCCCCCCACCCCTTCCTAATTTCCACCATGCACGCGATAGAGATCAAACTGGAAATTGTAATTGTGTATTATCAGGTGTATTACAGGTGAAGTGCACTATAAATCTAGTGATTATAAAGTGTCAAGAAGATGAAAGGGGGTCCAGATGAATTCTCTCGTCCGTTGAACAAGTGCAATTGACTTAATTCTTTTAATTTTCAACATGTAATACAGGTGAAGGACACATAAATTGTATGCTTGGAAAACTTTCAGCATATAAAAGTTCTGAGCTATGCAGATCGCAGATCTCCTGTATTATTAGTTGTATTGTTATTATCTGATTTTTTTTTATTTAACACAATCACAGGGTTAGGGTAGAGGTGGTTATTTTATATTTACCTTTAATCTAAATTCTATTGATCCTCTTAAAATCATAATAAATGATAACAAAAAGGAGGTCATTTTAACACCAGGTGTTGGATTTTTCCTTTTAATTTCTGATGCTCACGCTACAGAGATGAAACTGAACACCGTAATTGTGTGTTATCAGGTGTGTTACAGGTAAAGTGCACTGTGTATCCAGTGCTTATAAACTGTAAAGGAGAAGAATGAATGAGTTTGGTTATCTGAAAAACAAGAAAATTAGAGACATTCTTTTTCAGTGGAATACAGATAAAGGACACATAATAAGGGTGTAAGTGTCAAGATATTTTCATGATTATTATTGTTGTTGTAGTTGTTGTAGGTGTTGCTACTTACATTATTGTAATATCTATATATTTAATAATAATTACACTAATCAGCAACTAAATATATAATAGTTATATTAAATGTTACATTTAAACAAATAAATGTATAATAGTTATCTATTTTTTCTGTTTAGTTTGCACTACATAATTGAAATGTAATTGAAAATTATATATATATATATATATATATATATATATATATATATATATATATATATATATATATATATATATATATATATAAAACAACTTAACATTGTTCATTTGCATATTATTTGCATACTTTATTGTGATTGGCCCATGGCTGCTGCCAGTGTAATCTTATAAAACTTATGAAACTAATGTAATGCAATGGATATGTCACATGGTTAATGTGTAGGATATGGGTTATAACAGATTTATGCCATGCTTATGAATTTGTTATCAGAGCCTGAATATAGCTTTTCATATAAAAGGTTCTTGAAAATCCTATTATTTAAGATCATTTCAAATCACATTATATTCATATATATCATATAGTCATATTATTTTGAGAACTTTATCTTTGATTCTGTGACTAGCATTCAAAATTTGAAGGTTGAATCCAGCTGGAGTAAGTCTCTTTCAGTAGTGCATCTATCTAGGTCACTAGCATGTATATCTTTGAATAAAACTTTTCAACACCTGATCCTTGAGAAGCTCTGTTGCTGCCAAAGTTGAGCAATTGCCGCTTACTCAGAGATTACTCTGATAAATTACTCAGCTAATTGAAATAATGGTATTTGCCAAAGCTGGTAATTACTTCCAAATAATTAACCACGTGTGATTGAAGTGCCTCGAGAGCGGCTAATCAAATAATTTGACCTCGCAGATTTGATTTGAGACATTTCGTATCGAGTGTGTAAGCGTCGTCCTGTGAGGAGGAACAGTGTGCCCTGGGGTGCTCATTTACTTGTCTTGTTTATTTATTTGCCCTCAGGCTTTGTCAAAGTGGTGGCTTTTACACTAACGCTGTTGTATTTCCTTTGATAATAATGTTCCTGCTTAGCATATCAAACAGCACAGCAACAATTCCTGCTACACTGTACTTTACACTTAAAGACTCTGTCATCCCCCACTGGGCTTTTTTTTTTAGGTGTGAAGCAGTAAGCAGGAGTGTTAATTGGGTGTGAAGAGAAACACAAGGCCCTCGTCCATGAACGACCCCTCAGAGGCTTGGGGTTAAGCCTGCGGTAAAGCCCGAATTTCCTGTTTCCGGCTTGTTTTAATGCTTGGAAGTAAAAGTAAAAAGAGAGCACCCTGTGTGGTAGGGTTTTATAATTTTTTAAGCTGCTCTAAACACCTGTCCTGAACACTTCTCCCAGTCCTCTTCACTGAATGCCAACGCAGTTTGTTGACAACATTTTTTTTCGTGCTGCTGTTAGGTGACCAAGCTTATTAGTGGGGTCTTTGAGGATGATGACATCATCACATGGGAGTGTGTGAGTGTATTTAGTGTATTAAACCCCCTAAATCTGCCCCGCTCACCCCACACATCCCCTCCTTTTGCTTTTTAATCCCAGAGTAAACAGGGTAGGGTGCCATTACTTTTATGAATGAACAGAGTGACATTTGAATGAGTGCAGTATAGACTATCACAGGGTTTACTCTCAAAATTAGATTGCTCGGGACAAGCATATTCCTCACTGGAGAGCAACTATGAGGCTAATGCAGCTAGCCAATAAAGCTTGCTTAAGACCACTAGTTTAGCATCACACAACCTACATATAATAACACTTAAACACACTTGTATCATCCAGTAAAATCTAGTGTAAAAAAGAAAGGAAAAGAAAAGAGAAAAGTAAAAATAATAAATGAAATGTAAAAATGATTGTTATGATTATTATGATTATGATGATGATGATGATGATGATTATTATTATTATGTTGTCATTGTTGTTGTTGCTGCTGCTGCCGCTTTTGTTTACATTAAGCTATTATTTCTGGCCAAACAGAAATTATAAATAGAAAGTAACAATTACTCTTATGTAAATATTAGTTTAGTATTACTAGACACTAAATATATTGCCTAATTAAACTTTAAATAAATGAAATGATAAAATTTATGTTTTTTAAATATTTTAATATGTGCACTATACTGTAATCAAAGTTATGCAATTATTAATCAAAGCTATACATTTAATTACATTTATTATGTTAAACACAGAAAGTAGCAAATACATAGAAACTATAATAATGAATGGAAATAAATGTCATTTTTTATGACTGAAATGAAAATCAGAAATTTAAAAATATAAATTACAGTCAAAATCAGTTGTCTATTAATATTATATGAACATAAATATATAAACACACTATAAATGTCAATAACTGAATTTTTCTGATGCTTGGAAAGTGCATGTGTGTAGTGTGTACTGAACACTTTTAACACTACACTCCAGATCAGTGGCTCATGTAACTGAACAACACTGAATAAAGATTTAAGCATCATCTAAAAGATATAAAAGTGACACTGTTAGATGTTTAATGATATTCAATAAAGGTAAATTATAATCTGTATGATGTCTAACACACACACACACACACACACACACATACACACACACACACAACATACACACTTAACACTGCAGCTGCTTTCTGTTCATCGAGACGAAACAATTACTCTCCCTTAAGCACTTCACATAATCCTCTCAGGAGACTCACACTGTAATTGCTGAGCTATAGGCTGTAGCAAGACCTCTGTACACACACACACACACACATACACACACACACAGCCCTCCAGGCCACACACATACACACACAATGGTGGTGTCCTCAGCAAACACACAGTGCTGCTTTAATTAGTTGCATGAAGCAGGACAGCAGTGTATCAGAACAACCTTTGCTCACTCTTGCAGTGTGTGTGTGTGTGTGTGTGAAGTAGAGAGTTTACAAGTGTAAATAAAATTTTATGTGTGAGTATATTATGTGTGATTTTACATATGGCAAACTTCAGGACATGCTGAAAGGCATGGACAGAGTCCATGAAAAAAGAAATACATCATGTAGTGATCATTACACTTGTTTAGTACTTTTGTTAGAATTAGTGACATCATTACATTTGCTTAATACTTCTTTTAGCATTAATGATATCATTACACTTGTTTAGTACTTCTATTAGAATTAGTGACATCATTACACTTGTTTAGTACTTTTGTTAGAATTAGTGACATCATTACACTTGTTTAGTACTTCTTTTAGAATTAGTGACATCATTACACTTGTTTAGTACTTTTGTTAGAATTAGTGATATCATTACACTTGTTTACTACTTCTTTTAGAATTAGTGACATCATTACACTTGTTTAGTATTTCTCTTAGAATTAGTGACATCATTACACTTGTTTACTACTTCTTTTAGAATTAGTGACATCATTACACTTGTTTACTACTTCTTTTAGAATTAGTTACATCATTACACTTGTTTAGTATTTCTCTTAGAATTAGTTACCTCATTACACTTGTTTAGTATTTCTCTTAGAATTAGTGACATCATTACACTTGTTTAGTATTTCTCTTAGAATTAGTGATATTATTACACTTATTCAGTACTTTTGTTAGAATTCGTGACATCACTACACTTGTTTAGTACTTTTGTTAGAATTAATGGCATCATTACACTTGTTTAGTACTTCTATTAGAATTAGTGACATCATTACACTTGTTTAGTACTTCTATTAGAATTAGTGACATCATTACCCTTGTTTAGTACTTCTTTTAGAATTAGTGACATCATTACACTTGTTTAGTATGTTTGCTAGAATTAGTGACATCATTACACTTGTTTAGTATTTCTCTTAGAATTAGTGACATCATTACACTTGTTTACTACTTCTTTTAGAATTAGTGACATCATTACACTTGTTTACTACTTCTTTTAGAATTAGTGACATCATTACATTTGCTTAATACTTCTTTTAGCATTAGTGACATCATTACACTTGTTTAATACTTTTGCTAGAATTAGTGACATCATTACACTTGTTTAGTATTTCTCTTAGAATTAGTGACATTGTTACACTTGTTTAGTACTTTTGTTAGAATTCATGACATCATTACACTTGTTCAGTATTTTTGTTAGAATTAGTGACATCATTACACTTGTTTAGTACTTCTATTAGAATTAATGACATCATTACCCTTGTTTAGTACTTTTGTTAGAATTAGTGACATCATTACACTTGTTTAGTACTTTTGTTAGAATTAGTGACATCATTACACTTGTTTACTACTTCTTTTAGAATTAGTGACATCATTACACTTGTTTAGTATTTCTCTTAGAATTAGTGACATCATTACACTTGTTTAGTACTTTTGTTAGAATTAGTGACATCATTACACTTGTTTAGTACTTTTGTTAGAATTAGTGACATCATTACACTTGTTTACTACTTCTTTTAGAATTAGTGACATCATTACACTTGTTTAGTATTTCTCTTAGAATTAGTGACATCATTACACTTGTTTAGTATTTCTCTTAGAATTAGTGACATCATTACACTTGTTTACTACTTCTTTTAGAATTAGTGACATCATTACACTTGTTTAGTACTTCTGTTAGAATTAGTGACATCATTACACTTGTTTAGTATTTCTCTTAGAATTAGTGACATCATTACCCTTGTTTAGTACTTTTGTTAGAATTAGTGACATCATTACACTTGTTTAGTACTTTTGTTAGAATTAGTGACATCATTACACTTGTTTAGTACTTTTGTTAGAATTAGTGACATCATTACACTTGTTTAGTATTTCTCTTAGAATTAGTGACATCATTACCCTTGTTTAGTACTTTTGTTAGAATTAGTGACATCATTACACTTGTTTAGTACTTTTGTTAGAATTTGTGACATCATTACACTTGTTTAGTACTTTTGTTAGAATTAGTGACATCATTACACTTGTTCAGTACTTTTATTAGAATTAGTGACATCATTACACTTGTTTAGTATTTCTCTTAG
This sequence comes from Hemibagrus wyckioides, assembly GCF_019097595.1. Lineage (NCBI taxonomy): Eukaryota > Metazoa > Chordata > Actinopteri > Siluriformes > Bagridae > Hemibagrus > Hemibagrus wyckioides. The sequence goes on from NC_080719.1 coordinate 11,910,329, forward strand.
AATTAGTGACATCATTACACTTGTTTACTACTTTTGTTAGAATTCGTGACATCATTACACTTCTGTTAGAATTCGTGACATCATTACACTTGTTTAGTATTTCTCTTAGAATTAGTGACATCATTACACTTGTTTACTACTTTTGTTAGAATTCGTGACATCATTACCCTTGTTTAGTACTTTTGTTAGAATTAGTGACATCATTACACTTGTTTAGTACTTTTGTTAGAATTCGTGACATCATTACACTTGTTTAGTATTTCTCTTAGAATTAGTGACATCATTACACTTGTTTACTACTTTTGTTAGAATTCGTGACATCATTACACTTGTTTAGTACTTTTGTTAGAATTCGTGACATCATTACACTTGTTTAGTATTTCTCTTAGAATTAGTGACATCATTACACTTGTTTAGTATTTCTCTTAGAATTAGTGACATCATTACACTTGTTTAGTATTTCTCTTAGAATTAGTGACATCATTACACTTGTTCAGTACTTTTGTTAGAATTTGTGACATTATTACACTTGTTTAGTATTTCTCTTAGAATTAGTGACATCATTACACTTGTTTAGTACTTTTGTTAGAATTAGTGACATCATTACACTTGTTTAGTATTTCTCTTAGAATTAGTGACATCATTACCCTTGTTTAGTACTTTTGTTAGAATTAGTGACATCATTACACTTGTTTAGTACTTTTGTTAGAATTTGTGACATCATTACACTTGTTTAGTACTTTTGTTAGAATTAGTGACATCATTACACTTGTTCAGTACTTTTATTAGAATTAGTGACATCATTACACTTGTTTAGTATTTCTCTTAGAATTAGTGACATCATTACACTTGTTCAGTACTTTTGTTAGAATTAGTGACATCATTACACTTGTTTACTACTTCTTTTAGAATTAGTGACATCATTACACTTGTTTAGTATTTCTCTTAGAATTAGTGACATCATTACACTTGTTTACTACTTCTTTTAGAATTAGTGACATCATTACACTTGTTTAGTACTTCTGTTAGAATTAGTGACATCATTACACTTGTTTAGTATTTCTCTTAGAATTAGTGACATCATTACACTTGTTTAGTATTTCTCTTAGAATTAGTGACATCATTACACTTGTTTACTACTTCTTTTAGAATTAGTGACATCATTACACTTGTTTAGTACTTCTGTTAGAATTAGTGACATCATTACACTCGTTTAGTATTTCTCTTAGAATTAGTGACATCATTACCCTTGTTTAGTACTTTTGTTAGAATTAGTGACATCATTACACTTGTTTAGTACTTTTGTTAGAATTAGTGACATCATTACACTTGTTTAGTACTTTTGTTAGAATTAGTGACATCATTACACTTGTTTAGTATTTCTCTTAGAATTAGTGACATCATTACACTTGTTCAGTTCTTTTGTTAGAATTAGTGACATCATTACACTTGTTTAGTACTTTTGTTAGAATTAGTGACATCATTACACTTGTTTACTACTTCTTTTAGAATTAGTGACATCATTACACTTGTTTAGTATTTCTCTTAGAATTAGTGACATCATTACCCTTGTTTAGTACTTTTGTTAGAATTAGTGACATCATTACACTTGTTTAGTACTTTTGTTAGAATTTGTGACATCATTACACTTGTTTAGTACTTTTGTTAGAATTAGTGACATCATTACCCTTGTTCAGTACTTTTATTAGAATTAGTGACATCATTACACTTGTTTAGTATTTCTCTTAGAATTAGTGACATCATTACACTTGTTCAGTACTTTTGTTAGAATTAGTGACATCATTACACTTGTTTAGTACTTTTGTTAGAATTAGTGACATCATTACACTTGTTTAGTATTTCTCTTAGAATTAGTGGCATCATTACAGTTGTTCAGTACTTTTGTTAGAATTCGTGACATCATTACACTTGCTTACTACTTCTTTTAGAATTAGTGACATCATTACGCTTGTTTACTACTTCTTTTAGAATTAGTAACATCATTACGCTTGTTTACTACTTTTGTTAGAATTAGTGACATCATTACACTTGTTTAGTACTTTTGTTAGAATTAGTGACATCATTACACTTGTTTAGTATTTCTCTTAAAATTAGTGACATTATTACACTTGTTCAGTACTTTTGTTAGAATTTGTGACATCATTACACTTGTTTAGTACTTCTATTAGAATTAGTGACATCATTACACTTGTTTAGTACTTCTATTAGAATTAGTGACATCATTACACTTGTTCAGTACTTTTGTTAGAATTAGTGACATCATTACACTTGTTTAGTACTTTTGTTAGAATTAGTGACATCATTACACTTGTTTAGTACTTTTGTTAGAATTAGTGACATCATTACACTTGTTTACTACTTCTTTTAGAATTAGTGACATCATTACGCTTGTTTACTACTTCTTTTAGAATTAGTAACATCATTACGCTTGTTTACTACTTCTTTTAGAATTAGTGACATCATTACACTTGTTTAGTATTTCTCTTAAAATTAGTTACATTATTACACTTGTTCAGTACTTTTGTTAGAATTTGTGACATCATTACACTTGTTTAGTACTTCTATTAGAATTAGTGACATCATTACCCTTGTTTAGTACGTTTGCTAGAATTAGTGACATCATTACACTTGTTTAGTATTTCTCTTAGAATTAGTGACATCATTACACTTGTTTAGTATTTCTCTTAGAATTAGTGACATCATTACCCTTGTTTACTACTTCTTTTAGAATTAGTGACATCATTACACTTGTTTAGTATTTCTCTTAGAATTAGTGACATCATTACCCTTGTTTAGTACTTTTGTTAGAATTAGTGACATCATTACACTTGTTTAGTATTTCTCTTAGAATTAGTGACATCATTACCCTTGTTTAGTACTTCTATTAGAATTAGTGACATCATTACCCTTGTTTAGTACGTTTGCTAGAATTAGTGACATCATTACACTTGTTTAGTATTTCTCTTAGAATTAGTGACATCATTACACTTGTTTAGTATTTCTCTTAGAATTAGTGACATCATTACCCTTGTTTACTACTTCTTTTAGAATTAGTGACATCATTACACTTGTTTAGTACTTCTATTAGAATTAGTGACATCATTACACTTGTTTAGTACTTTTGTTAGAATTAGTGACATCATTACCCTTGTTTAGTACTTCTTTTAGAATTAGTGACATCATTACACTTGTTTAGTACGTTTGCTAGAATTAGTGACATCATTACACTTGTTTAGTATTTCTCTTAGAATTAGTGATATCGTTACACTTGTTTAGTACTTTTGTTAGAATTAGTGACATCATTACCCTTGTTTACTACTTCTTTTAGAATTAGTGACATCATTACACTTGTTTAGTATTTCTCTTAGAATTAGTGACATCATTACACTTGTTCAGTACTTTTGTTAGAATTAGTGACATCATTACACTTGTTTAGTACTTTTGTTAGAATTAGTGACATCATTACACTTGTTTAGTATTTCTCTTAGAATTAGTGACATCATTACCCTTGTTTAGTACTTTTGTTAGAATTAGTGACATCATTACACTTGTTTAGTACTTTTGTTAGAATTAGTGACATCATTACACTTGTTTAGTATTTCTCTTAGAATTAGTGACATCATTACCCTTGTTTAGTACTTTTGTTAGAATTAGTGACATCATTACACTTGTTTAGTACTTCTATTAGAATTAGTGACATCATTACCCTTGTTTAGTACGTTTGCTAGAATTAGTGACATCATTACACTTGTTTAGTATTTCTCTTAGAATTAGTGACATCATTACACTTGTTTAGTATTTCTCTTAGAATTAGTGACATCATTACCCTTGTTTACTACTTCTTTTAGAATTAGTGACATCATTACACTTGTTTAGTATTTCTCTTAGAATTAGTGACATCATTACCCTTGTTTAGTACTTTTGTTAGAATTAGTGACATCATTACACTTGTTTAGTATTTCTCTTAGAATTAGTGACATCATTACCCTTGTTTAGTACTTTTGTTAGAATTAGTGACATCATTACACTTGTTTAGTATTTCTCTTAGAATTAGTGACATCATTACACTTGTTTAGTACTTTTGTTAGAATTAGTGACATCATTACCCTTGTTTACTACTTCTTTTAGAATTAGTGACATCATTACACTTGTTTAGTATTTCTCTTAGAATTAGTGACATCATTACACTTGTTCAGTACTTTTGTTAGAATTAGTGACATCATTACACTTGTTTAGTACTTTTGTTAGAATTAGTGACATCATTACACTTGTTTAGTATTTCTCTTAGAATTAGTGACATCATTACCCTTGTTTAGTACTTTTGTTAGAATTAGTGACATCATTACACTTGTTTAGTATTTCTCTTAGAATTAGTGACATCATTACCCTTGTTTAGTACTTTTGTTAGAATTAGTGACATCATTACACTTGTTTAGTATTTCTCTTAGAATTAGTGACATCATTACACTTGTTTAGTACTTTTGTTAGAATTAGTGACATCATTACCCTTGTTTACTACTTCTTTTAGAATTAGTGACATCATTACACTTGTTTAGTATTTCTCTTAGAATTAGTGACATCATTACACTTGTTCAGTACTTTTGTTAGAATTAGTGACATCATTACACTTGTTTAGTACTTTTGTTAGAATTAGTGACATCATTACACTTGTTTAGTATTTCTCTGAGAATTAGTGACATCATTACCCTTGTTTAGTACTTTTGTTAGAATTAGTGACATCATTACACTTGTTTAGTACTTTTGTTAGAATTACTGACATCATTACTCTTGTTTAGTACTTCTGTTAGAATTAGTGACATCATTACACTTGTTTAGTACTTTTGTTAGAATTAGTGACATCATTACATTTGCTTAATACTTCTTTCAGCATTAGTGACATCATTACACTTGTTTAGTACTTCTATTAGAATTAGTGACATCATTACACTTGTTTAGTACTTCTATTAGAATTAGTGACATCATTACACTTGTTTAGTACTTCTGTTAGAATTAGTGACATCACTACACTTGTTTAGTACTTCTGTTAGAATTTGTGACATCATTACACTTGTTTAGTACTTTTGTTAGAATTAATGACATCATTACACTTGTTTAGTACTTTTGTTAGAATTAGTGACATCATTACACTTGTTTAGTACTTCTGTTAGAATTAGTGACATCATTACACTTGTTTAGTACTTCTGTTAGAATTAGTGACATCACTACACTTGTTTAGTACTTCTGTTAGAATTAGTGACATCATTACACTTGTTTAGTACTTTTGTTAGAATTAATGACATCATTACACTTGTTTAGTACTTTTGTTAGAATTAGTGACATCATTACATTTGCTTAATACTTCTTTCAGCATTAGTAACATCATTACACTTGTTTAGTACTTCTATTAGAATTAGTTATATCATTACACTTGTTCAGTACTCTTGTTAGAATTAGTGACATTATTACTTTTGCTTAATACTTCTTTTAGCATTAGTGACATCATTACACTTGTTTACTACTTCTTTTAGAATTAGTGACATCATTACACTTGTTTAGTACTTTTCTTAGAATCAGTGACATCATTAGACTTGTTTAGTAGTTCATTTACAATTAGTGACATCATTACACTTTAGTACTTTTGTTATAATTAGTGACATCATTAGACCTGTCTAGTCCTTCTGTTACAATTAATGACATCACTGTTAGCTACATTAACCCGGTTGCTCCAGTGTAAGTTAAGGAAAAGGGATGTCACACATGGTAGACATCAATAAACAATGATATATTGAAAACTGTGGTGTTGTATTGCATATTTATCATAATGTGAATTAATCATCCTCTTCTTTCTCTAATTAACAGTAAAATAAATGATCCATTGTTCTCTTTATTTTTCAATATGTGTGAAAAACATTTACATGAGTTCTAAGATTTTTTTTCTCTTAAGCTTACAGACCACATCATCTACTGTATATTCATGTTTATCTAGCATGACACCAAATGAACGAGAGTGCAGCAAGAGAAACAAATGGCTAAGTGATGCAGCAACATGCTAACAGAGCACATTCCTCCTGCGTTTCTCATGACGTATTTTACTTAGTGAAGCAGACAAGTGAAAATGCTAATGAGAACTGCATCAGTGAGCCGCCGTTGTCCCGCAGGGGGTTTGATGATCAGGCCCTTAAATTTACACGCAGTGCTTCAGTTTCAGTACAGTGAGAACTAAAAAAGTGTTTGAGTCGGACGACAGGATGAATAATCACGCTTTGGTAATAATCCCTTATGACCATCTGTAGTGTGTGAAATATTTTGATTTATAGAGCTGCTAACGGTAGCTAGCTAATTATCTAGTGACATTACATTTTACATCAACAGGTTGTCAATGGAGAAGCTAAATGTATAGTTAAATAGCTGGCAATCTGCCTACTTCTGTTTTTTCATAAATGAAAGTTGCTAAATCCTAGATACTTTTCAGAGGAAGTGGTTGCTTGATTTACATTGCAACCAAACAGTCATGGACATTTCTTTGAGCCGGTTGGTAAGCTTGCAAAGTTTCATATTTATCGCAAAACACTTCAAACAAAACTTGAAGTAAACTTGAAGTCAATACCTGACGCTATGAACATTTTGTTTCCATACTGTATATGGAAGAGTAGACAGCCAATCAGGTTGCGGCCCTCAAGATTCAAGGCCAAAATGGGGGTACAGTCGACTTTTCGTTTAACTTTTCACTTTGCTGACCAGTAACTTTTCTCAGAGCAAAGTAATTAGCAATTTTCATGCTTGTTTGTTTCATTCTTTAAACATGAATATGAAAAGAGTGTAGATAGTAGCCCTCATGATTCTGAAGTTTGTGACCAGAAAAGTCTACAAAAACTACAGGTGTAACAATACACAAAAACATCAGCATGGTAAAATAATTTCCCAGTGCAGCAGTGATATCTTTCTGTTTATCGCTCTTGATTGAGAGATGAGATGCAATGTTTATGCAATTCAAAATTAGAATTTTTTTTCTTTTTAAATCTCAGGAGAATCCTCACTGTTTTCCTTCCACCACCTGTTGATTAGGAAAAGAATGATGGTAGTAATAATAATTATTCTGAAGTAGCACAAGAAAGCTCTTAATTATGGATTCCTTTTAATAATTATAGTAATATAACTGAAAGTGCTGCTAAAAATGTTGATGTTTGATACTTTCAGGCTCAATCCAGGCAAGATCTGAGTCTCTAAATTATTGTCATTATCTTCATCGTTATTACACAAATTATCATCACCTTAAAGATGGTGAGGGCAACGAGCAAAGATGGAGGCTTAATGATTTGTTCCCTGCTTTCAGATGAGAGCGGTGCAATTAATTACCGGTAATTAATTTTACCTTCGTTTGGAGCTCATCACCATAGAACCTTATGCTTAATCTGGCTCATCTCGAATTGATGGGAACCCCTTTTATCCAGACTCTTCTGGAGGTAAGGAGGAACAATCTTCTTATTCATGGGCCTCCATGCTAACACTCACCCCACATACACACAGCAAGAGAGACAGAGAGAGAGAGAGAGAGAGAGAGAGAGAGAGAGAGAAAAGAGTCTGGCCCTGATTAATGGCTGCTAATTAGCAATGTTAATGACCAGGTGTGCGAATGCAGGCCAGCTCCTCTCAGCATGGATCTGCTTCTCATTGAGAGACTTGCAAATTCATTCCCACTGACCTCTTCTCCTCGGGCTGGCGACCCACGATGCATCACTCTCTCATTACCCAGAGAGCTGAGCAGAGGGAGGCCGGGGCCTGAGAGTTGCCTGTGTTCCCGTTTCCAGCCTCCTGGATTGTATTAATTAAGCACAATCTTGGCCAGGATAGTGGGAAGCACTTGGGACTGGGGTGCGGGGGAGGAAGAGGGGTGCTGGAGAGGGTGTGAAGGGATGAGGGAATAAGGAGGAGGAAGAGGAGGTCCAGGAGGAACCTTGGCAATGGACGCCGCAAAATCATGGGTGTCTGAAATGACTCATGAATTTAAAGCTTTTGTAGTGCTCAATAATGATCAAGCTTTTAGAGAGGTTTTAAAGACACTGTTTTGTCTCAAAGACTATTTGAAGACAAAACATTTGAAGACAAAACACTTAGCATAAACTTTTTATTTATCTCATTACCTACACTATGTGGCCAAAGGTATGTGGACACCTGACCATGACCCCCATATGTATGTGGTGAACATATGGGAATTAATATGGGTTAATCCCCCTTTGCTGTTAAAACATCCTCACTCTTCTAAGAAGGCTTTCAACTAGATCCTGAAGCGTGACTGTGGGGATTTCATTCAGCATTAAGAGCTTTAGTGGGGTTAGACACTGATGTTGGGTGAGAAGGTCTGGGGTGCAGTCGTTATTCAGGTTCATCCCAAATGGGGTAGAGGTCACAGCTCTGTGCAGGCCACCTGAGTGCTTCCAAACCAACCTTAGCAAACCTTATCCATATGTACCTGGCTTTGTGCTTAGGGGCTTGTCATTCTGAACAGGTCAGTAAAGGGATATCTTAATTGTACACAATACGAAGACATTCTAGACAATCTTGTGTCATTTGAAATCTGGCAAAGGATTGGAGAAGCCCCACATATGGGGGTCATGATCAGGTGTACACAATATTTTGACAATATAGTGCAATATAGTCTGACTTACTGTATATCCTTATGCATGTTTGTTTGTGTTTCCAGAATGCACCTTTGAAAAAACATTTGTTTTTATTAATGTCTTTTTTATTTGTTTTTTTTGCAATATTATAATTATTAATAATATTATATAAGTATTAATTATAATATTAATGCAATTATTGAATGATATTAATTTATTCCATAATTAAAATTGTACTTCAAATAATTTAATTAGACATTTAATTAGATTTTAATTAAATGATTTTACATTTTTACCCCAAACCTATAAGTTTGTTTGTTTTTTTGTCTTGTTTTGTTTTCAAAATAAAACTTTTTTTCACTGAAAATAATGAAAATAACATTTAGGTGAAAATAAAATGAATAAACTTAAAAAATACATTAATAAAAGTAAAAACAGTAAAGATAATTCTATAGTTATTATAAGACAAAATTATTGTAAAATATTATAAATTATTATATAAATAATATTAATTTATTTATAAATTATATAAAAAATATTATAAATTATTATATAAAATTTTATTTACATTTTCTCTATTTCTAAATATCAACTGGTTCCTAAAAGGTCAGTTATGGCAGTTTAATGAAATGTCTGCTAATGGTTATTTGATGGTAATCATCTACCCATGAAAGAACATCTTTAATGTAGCTCTGCCAGCCTTCATGCGCAGGAGTGTAGCATTTTAATATCAATGGATGCTGCTAGGATTTATTGCTCACAAATACACAAGAAGAGTTTATTAGCTTCTAGGGTTTTTTTTTTCATAATTCCTAATGAAAATCTAATGGAAGCCATTAAGACAATGTCTATTGGGACTGCATAATTTCTTACCAGATTATATATTTTTTTCAGTGTGATGATAAACATGAAATAGCTAAACTGCAATGAATAAATAAATGTCAGATAATTAGTTAATATTACATCAAATTAGTAACTATTTCATTCTTTATGCTGCCACCAACACTGCCTGAGTGGAGTCCAGTACTAAGCTGAGAGAGAGAGAGAGAGAGAGAGAGAGACACACACACACACACACACAGGTAGGATTTCGTGATAACCGGTGGCAGGACTAAGATGGCCTGCTTAATTCTCGTCCATTCTCGGGCCTGTGAGTGGGAAAGTAGCGTTTATCACACGGCGCGCCACTGAGCTAGTGTTCCCACACACTCTGGTTACATTATTATGGGGTTCGTGAACGTCGGCGGCCAATCGTGACCCTGGGTTCTGGTCAGCTGACCCTGGGTAGGACAACATGGCGGAAACTCAATCTGTGCTATGGAGTTTCAGGCCGAGCCCATTGATAGCCACCTCCTCTCTCACTGCACTGCAATTTTCAGCTTCAGTTTCACCTTTTGCTTTCATGCTTTGCTGTTCGCTCCCAAGACCTGGTGTGTGTGTATGTGTGTGTGTGTGTGTGTGTGTGTGTGTGTGTGTGTGAGAGAGAGAGAGAGCAAGAGACAGTTTAGAGTGGACTTTTGTACACAGGTGCTACGATGAAGCACCACCTAGTTGACATTACAGACGTCTTTGCAGACTTTCTGCTTCTCAATAACACCCTTTAACAATGTTGTTTCCTGCTGGGTGCAATCACTCCATTTCTCCTCCAGCTAAACCCATGAGGGTGGCTGAATTTCCCCAGTCCTAAACTATCTTGGGAATAATATTGGAAAACCCCAAAAAACATGAAAAAACTGCATTAATGAAACCATGAAATGTCTGCCTTAGATTACCGAACTGAGATTCTCATCATGTCTCATTGACCTACTGATCAGAAGTCTGTGAGTTAAAATTTCAGGTCCACCAAGCCACTGCTGGGCTCTTGAGCAAGGCCCTTACCCCTCAATTGCTCTTGTATAAAATAAAAGTTGCTCTGTATAAGGATGTCTGCCATAAACCTTGTTTTATGTTAGCTGGAGGCATGATTTCTGTGACAAGTGAACTGCAACTTTCTCAATTGTATGCAAATGAGGTATGGGCTGTAAAGCAACAAATCCAAGCAGTTAGCTCAAAGGATTCCATGGACCAATTCTATGGAGCATGTTGTTCAATATTTCTTCTGTTCTCCACTTACAGCTTTAGTTCCTACTTGCAATTAGTTCCAGCACAAATGGATGAACAGTATAACTTCAGTATAAGTAATAGTCTTATCCTGTCATATAAAACCTCTCACTAAATGTGTACAAAGACGTTAGAATAATCAATGTACTACTGCTTTCTTTGGCACAATTAATGCTGGACAGGACATACCTACAAGCAACAAGCTAAAAACAACCCATGTGATGGCATTGTAACAGTGACTGTCCAAGAAAGAAGAACTTCCCCAGGATTTGTATCTAAAAAAAGCATGCAATTTTGTAGCTAAAAATGAGCACAATGATTGTCATCTGTCAGTCAGCTCAGATTGAACCATCAAATGAACTGTGAAAGCCATTTTTTACACCACTTTTTTACTTATCATTTTATAGTGAGATATGATCAGTATTCAATTTTACCCAAATCATAGACATCTCTCTAATCAGAATGTCGTTTAATCAGAGCTAACCATTCAAGAAGCTCTTTTAGTTTCGAAGTTTTTATCTTTTACAAGATAGAATTTCAAGCAAAAATTTCAAATACTAATTATCAAAACGTAGCATAATAGCAGGTGGAATAAAACAAGTTCTCAGACATTCTTGAAGATGATCTCCTTCACTGGTCAGCATAGGTGAACGAGTGATTGAATGAATGATTGACAAGCTTCCTGTTTAGTTGAAGTGAAACCTGAGCCACTCTCACCGTTTTAAGCTCCGTAGGCAGAAAGTTCAACTGAACTTGATGGCTAATTCTCATGGCTCTGTGACCCTGTGTGAAAGCAGATAGCCTTTTCTGATACGGGGGGCGCCGTCTGCCCTGCATGTGAAATGATTCGGACGCAGGTTCACACCCATCGGCTTATCAGTACCGGGGGAAGTAAAGCATGTTGTCTTGCTGTGATTTGCATGGAAATCACATTTTCTACTCAAATCACCTGTACTCAGTTACTAATAATATGATAATCAATGAAAAAGTGAGGACATTTTAAGTATATGAGGCTATTAATTAATGAGGCTATTAATTATATGCTAATGTAGCAGCAGAACCTGCATGGAGCTCAGCATTTAATACAGAAATCGGATTTCGCATAATGGTGTAATATAAATATGTAATAATGTAGTAATAATGTATAATTATGGTTGTAAAACATTTAAAATGTGTTTAGTATTTTTAGATTTTGCAAGAAACTAAATTTTAGAAAAGAGACCAGAAGTTTATCATGCCTGATCCTGCATGATTAGCTAATTCCTCAATTCTATTGAAAATATTTTGCTAACTTATGTCATCCATGCTGGTTTGCTAGTGTTTAATAACCATTTAGGAACGAATGCTGAAGAGAGCATTAGCACCAAAATCAAAACTTAATTAGTGGGTTGATTTAAATTACTCAACATACATTTTTAAGTTGAATTACAAGTGGAAAAGAAGAAATTTCGCACACATTTTAAAACCTTCTTTTGCAAGGTCAAAATAAAATGAGTTTTTCCCTCTTGAAATTTTTAGTAAATTGGAGTAACAGTATTCAATTTCAATACTACGTGTGTAAAGTACAGATGTTTTGATTGTAGTGCAGTACAGAAGCACAATTACTTTGTTTATAATACTATTTCATTTAGCTCATGAAAATACCTGTGAAAAAAACTGTTTTTTTCACCAGAATCTAGACACTTATTTTTTGCAATTTAAATGCAAACTGATCAGAATGTAGACGCAAATATAACTTCATGTTAAAGCATCACAGTGCCATCAAGGCCTCGTCAGTTTTCTTCATGACTTCCTGCATTCTTACGCACATCGTGTATTTTTTCACCACCTTTTACTCAATCAAATTCAGCTGAATGCCGTGTGGGAAAAATGTGACAGGATGCACGGCGCTAACGACTCAAGGCCGACACCTTTCCACTGCGAACATGTTCCCGCTTTTTATAAGACTTTAACATTCAGGAATGGAAATAACTTCACCAAGGCCACGTTCCGGTTAGCTCTCTCACTGCTCCCATTGTATGTGTAGCATTCACGTGTTACCAATGACATGAAAAAGTTTCAATTATTTCAATCTTCAAAAAAAAAAAAAAAAAAAAAAATGAAGCACACAGTGTGTGTAGATTTCATATGAGGGTTTCTCAAATGGCTAAACACTGGATCTGTGTCATATTTGTAGATTATAAGCATTACGTTTTGCATAATTGTTGTGATGAATGTTAAAAGCTTTGACTTATATATAAATATCTTTAATTTTTACATAGAATTTTAGCTCTACTTATTAAGAGCATCCAAATAGGTTTGTATGTGTTAGCAGATGTTTAAGTTGGGCTTAAATGAAGTTAAAATTAGTGTTGTACAATTGCTGCAAATCAATTTATTCAAATAAAACACAGACTAGCAGAAAAAATGACACTGATCCTTATTCATTGAATTTGCATGAAATAATATAGAAATGAAACTACATGTGATGTGTGAAACATCTGCTTAGCTGAAATGATGAATCAGCTTCAGTTCTGTGGAAGCACCGGAACTCTACCCAGTAGCCTCTTGTTTACATGTTATTTGCATACAACAGCCTCAATTTACCCTCACATACATCTAATTTACATGAAACACACCTTAGTGCTAGATCAGAATGGATTAAAATCTTACTTTGTAAATAGTTAATCCGTTTCCATCCTGACTAATAAACAAATCCTTATTTTATTTAAAAAACCCACACGAAACACTGAGAAACTACTGTAATAAACATAATCTCTGGGTTTTAGCATTCTGTAGGTTGTACAATAATTATTTTAACTGCTTTAAATTGAACTTTTACTTATAAAGTACAAGAAGCAGATATACTTCACTGCATTATTGTAATTGTAATTATGTATTGTATTGTGCTGTTCTGTTATGTTACACCACACTCAGAAAATTTCCTTTTCCATACATGCTGAATTAAAAGATTCGGATTGAAACTCTAATAGACGTTGTGAGACTGTTATAGATGACATGTGGTGGATGTGATATCCTGGAACTTGGAATGCTTATTCCTCCTGTCATTCTGCTCCTGTGGGACTGGGTGGTGCTCATGTCCATATCCCTCCAGTCTCCATCTCCTCCCGAGAGACGCCCTTCTCCTTTTCCTGTCCCAACTGACCCAGAGGAAGAATAACTCGATATGACAGCACAAGGTTTCTGCTTTTTTTTTCATCCTCCTCATCCTCCATTGTTCCTCTGTAAGCAATAGGGGAGATAAAAGAGTGTGTGAGGAAAAGAGGTATTAACTCTCCAGATGAAGTCAGGAGCTCACACCACACTCCTATATGTTGTACTCTATCTAGAGTCTCATATCTGATCTTATAGGTCTGGACTTGAGTTACAATGAACTGTGTACTGTTCTTTGGCACACATCACACACTGAGGCTGTTGGGTAGTGTAGTTCAGCACCCATTGGCACTACTATGACAGTCCTCAGGTTGTTTTGTTGTGCTGTAATTAGGATTTCAGGTAGACAGTATCATGATACAGACTTTTTCCATAGTGAATGATTCTCTAATCATAATGATGTCAATCGTGTATATTCAAAGGTTCTTTTATTTCAACATGATTTAGAAAAAAATGCATTTATTTTAATGTGATTTAAAAGATTATGATTAGAGAATCATTTACTATGGAGAAAGTCTGCATGATGGTACTGTCTACCTGAAATCCTAATTACAGTACAACAAAGAACACTATATAACAAGAGGACTGTTGTGGTAGTGCCAATGGGAGCTAAACTACTCTACCCATCATCCCCTGTACATCACACGTCATTAATCACTCTCACCTTTGTGACATTGAACCTATTCTATGAAATTTTAGTTTTTCAGTGTCTCCCTGTCAAGCTTTTGTTGCTGATGTAATTGTTGTACAGTACACACTTGGTTGATTTGTGTGTACTTTACATAATAAATTATCCACACATGCTTCCACTTCCCCCAACAATCCATGACAGAAAGCTTGACCTAACACAGATTCAGTGGACTTTTTTCAGCACCCAAGAAGCATTCCTGAAGAACCACTTCAGATATCACGCTACCTTCTACCCAACTGAGTTTGTCACTTTACTCCCTTGCTTTGCTAAAGATGTTGCGCCTCCACCTGCTCCTCCACCTGCATTGCTCCCCCTCCTGCTACATGGAGGATGTTGCTCCCTGCTCTGGTCTCACAGAAGCCGTTGCTTTGTCTTGGAGTTTGCTCCTCTCGTTGGCTATGTGAAAGAGATTATGTCACCTTACTGCCTGCTGCAGGATGTGGCGGCTTCTGCCAGCTATAGTAAGGGTAGCGCTCCCAATGACCTCTGTTGGTTTAAGGGTCTTATCAAGTGGCTGTCCAGAACCCCCTCTTTGCTGTATACTGTGCTTTGGGAGCCACACATTAAGGGAGGGATTCTGTCATGGTAGTGCCAATGGGTGCTGAACTACACTACCCATCAGTCCCAGCACATCACATGTCATTCATCATTTTCAGCTGTGTCTCATTATATCTTGTTTACACCACTACATAAGTTTTAGTTTTTCAGTGTCCCATTGTCAAGCTTTTGTTGATGTAGTTAATGTAATTATTGTGTGTCAGGTGTTACAGTGTTGCTCACAGTCTGTATGTTTTTATCTTGTATTCATATGTTTATGGTTCTTGGTTTCACAGTTTCTGGCTGATATCTAGCTGATTAACTTTACATAATAAGACAGTTTTTATTTTTATTACTTTTGGTACTCTCATTACACAATTTACAAGTCTTGTTTTATAGACTAATTCGAAGTAGAACAAACAATCAATCAATCAATCAAACAAACAAACAAATAATGTGATTAAGTGAATGAGGTTATAATGTGAAAACACATTATGCCTTCAAATTACACGTATTATGTGAAAAAGAATGAATTGCGAAAAATAATCACATTTGTTTTCTAAATCATGTTGAAGTGAATAAACCTATGAAAATCAAACAGGTGTAAAACAGTTTAGCATGCAAAAATAAATAAAAAAATTATATCATGTGAAAACAAAATCATGTCTAAGAATCAAAATCACATGGAAATAAAAAAAACATATTTGTAAGAATCATATTTGAAAAAAAATGAACATAAACAAATAACAATAAAAGTATAAATGAATGATGTAATCATGAAAATGAATCATGTATGAATCACACATGAAAATATGACTCAAAATTTTGATAAGAAAATAAATGAGTGATATGTGGAAATTATTAAACAAATTACTTCTTAAAAAATTTATATTTGGGAATAAATTAATTATGTATACACTTCAAATATGGGAATAAATGAATTGTTAGTAAATAATTAAGTATAAAAATGAATAAGTATAAAAATCACAAGAGAAAGTGTCTAATAACCAGACTTTCATTGGCATGTGAAGTTGATGCAACTTTTCTGTAAGTAAATGATAGTTTGCACGATACAAGTAGCTCTCTTTAAATACATAACATTGATCCTCCTTGCACACAGAATGTGCTGCTTTGCTTTGAAAGTAAACATTAACATTTTGAATCATGTCCAGTTGAGATAAGGCTGAGCTGCTGTACCTGCCAAAGCAAGGTTTGTTAGGGAGCTCTTTGGAAGCAGCTCTGTTTGTGTAATCAAGACAACATGATGCTCAAACCAGTTCATCAAAACAAACACACACTCTGACGAGACAGGGAGTGTACATTTCACTTCAGCTGAGAGTGGAATTATATCAAATACTCTAAATGCTCATCTGTATACTGCAACTTTCATTAAGCTGAAAAATAGCTCTCTGTGAATAAAAAAAACTGTTAGCTGTCTCAGCTTCCTTATCACACACAGACAAAAATATTAATGAAAAAGAGCACAATAAACTAAGTTAATATATAGGTTGGCCAAAAAGAGCAAATATTTCAGACCTTTTCTGATGCATTGTGGGTAAAAAATAACAAATGTTTTGCTGTAGGTGAGAAATGCAGATACTTACAACTTTTCCTAGTTCATTGTAGTTACACACTTAAAAATTCTTCTGATGCTTTAAGATGTTTATATGAGAAAATTAAGACGTTTGTTGCTGAGGTAAAAAAGACTTTTTCTGATCTAAGTTACAGAAGCTTTTTTGTTCATTTGTAAGTACAAAAGCAGGTTTTCGAACTTTACCTGATGCATTTCGGGTAGAAAAATTAGATTTGTTTCATGTGCTCTGAGTTAAAAAGGTCAAATGTTACAAATTTCCATTTGAGGTAAAAAGCAGGTATTTTTAAACATTACATTATATAATTAAAGTGGGGCTAAAACGAAGACTTTTGCTAAATGGAAAAGTAGCTAAAGCAGAAATAGTTTTTACACAGTAAATTATTATTTTCAATACTAAAGTTTGTGACCTTTTTTTTTAAACATATAGCATAGCTTGTCTGTTCTTCTAATCAGTCATTTTTTATTTCATCATCATAACTGCATGTTTAACATGTTTGTTTTTGTTCCCATGGCCCTGTGGTGCAGATCGTTCTGTTTTACCTGCTCGTTCTTCATCAATTATTCACCTCCACCATCTGCATGGAAGGGAAGAAGAAAACTCCTTAATAATTAAAGATAAACAGTCCATGGCTTGTAATCAAACAGCTGTGCAGTGTGACAGAGATAAAATTCAGACTATCTGCCGTTATTATAATTTACTTGCAGGGTATTATAGCTGCTCGCTCCTTACAGCGTTGTTATGGCTAAGTGACACAACACCGTCATCATCATCATCATCATCATCATTAATCTTCTTCTCATTTCCTCTGTATTGTGTTTAATTTCACCTGGACATTTTTGATTTGTAGCTAAGAGCTACAAATGGTATTGTAATCATAAAGACCATTATAGGACTATTTACTCAAAAAAGACTGAAACTTAAGTTCATGTAAATGTTTATACTGGGAAAGTCACATGCAGCAAATAGTTAAAGAAAGTTAAAAATATAGTCAAATAAAAAAAATAGAAAAATGATAATTTAATCATATATAAATGGGAAGATGACAAAATACTGAAATAAATTGAACAGGAGTCTGCCAATATATTGCTTTTATCTTTTGCCTCATTTACATATTATCTTATTAATCCTTTTTAAATAATAATTTCTTTTTCACTTTGCATTTGGTGCCATTTCTGTGATTTGACCGTGACTGGTTGTGTGTCTATGTGTGTTTGTTTGAACAGTTAATGCTTTCTGGTTTTCTAAAGAACTAAAGACTAAGAATTAAATGTAAATATAATCATATGTGTTATTCTTTAAGAAATAAATGTAATCATTGGTTAGTTGCTGTAGTGTAAGAGGGATAATAACTTCAGGACATGCATGTTAACCTTGTAATAATTAATAATTATAAACTCCAAGGTGGTAACAATAACTCCACTTTCACACCATCTTATCATGCAACCCCTCACTGATAACTTTACTAAAACAGCAAGATGGGAAGAGGGGCCGAAGCGTTCGGGCTCTCACAAACAGACTGTGTAAGAGTTTCTTCCCTCAAGCCATCAGGCTCCTCAACACCCTGGACTGAACTGTACAAAACTCTCTCTCTCTCACACACACACACACACACACACACACACATACACACACACACCCAGGACTGAACTGCACAAAACTCTCTATCGCTCTCACACACACACTCTCTCACACCTGTGTGAACAAACTTATATTGTTCATTACTTATTTAACTACCTCAACCCTGTTAATATTTCATCCGCTGCTATATATTTATGTTTATTTCTATTTGCACTACCTCAACCGCTGCTACTGCATTTTTTGCACAATACGTGCATATATGTTATTAGTTACCTGGTTTTTCTACTGTGTCTCAAGTTGTACATCATTTCATTTTATTTCATTTCATTTTACTTTTCATTGCACATTGCATTTCATTGTTTCATAGCTTTTTCGGCGCTAAGTGTCCTGTTTTTTGTGTTGTCTTTTTGTACTTATTGTTTTTGCACTGTCTTGTCTTGCTCTGTTTGCACCTAGTTGCACACTTTGCACTTTATGTGGCTAGGACACACTTCTGTCCTAGCTCTGTGTTGTTGTTTTTTTGTGTTTAAACTTTATGTTGTATGTTTATGTAGCACCAGGTCCTGGAGAAACGTTGTTTCATTTCACTATGTACTGCGTCAGCTAAATGTGGTTGAAATGACAATAAAAGCTTCTTGAATCTTGAAAGATGCACACTGTTTATTATTTACTTATTGTATAAATGATCACTTGCTAGATATTGCTTCAGCTACAGCATTCAGAAGACACAATATACCAGTTTGGTTTTTGAGCCTTATTTCTGTGATGAGGGTTTATATGGATGATAAAAGAGAGGATAAACTTGATTTTTTTTTAATCAAAAACATTTTTGCTATAAAAATGGACAGAAATGGCATTGTGAGGATGTTGCAGAATGGATATAAATGTTCTTTTAATGCACCCATGTGTAAAATGAGACTTGCATCCTGATGAGACTACAGGAGGGATGTTGGGGGGTGGATTCGGAGTTCGTGGAGGTGATGTTGGGGGGGATTTAGGATGGGGGTGTTTGGGGGGTGGGGGGTGAAGGGGGAGTGACAGGATGATGGACAATAATGCCAATCCTGAGCTCTTGAAAGAGCATCTTTTAGGTATCAGATGCCTAAAGTTGAGCTTTCTGGTCAACCAGACACCTCCCCCGGGAGCTCACCTGAGCCTGGATCAAAGTGCTGCTTTTTCCTGCTACCTGAAACACACACACACACAGTCATATCCTTCTCGTCTCTGTCCGCTCTCCTGAGATGAAGGTGTGGTGAATCCCACAGGACAGGAAACGTTAGACTCTCACCTAAAAAAGACATGACCTTTTTTTAATAATAAAAAAAAAAAAACACGACACCTTCTTGACTTCATGTTCACAGTGATTTGGGACGAGAACCTGTCACGTCCTTTTGTTTATTTGGTAAAAGGATGTTGGAAGAAGAAGGCTAGATTTTGGATTCTGGTCCATCTGTGATTTATGTGTTGACCCAACACCCTGCTTGTTTGCCACAATATGACCTTGTTTAGCTCGCTGCATGTATTGTGACTAGCCTGGAGGTTTGATATGCTCTTTGTCACGTCAAATTCAACTTCGTATCTTGGCGAGATCATGTCCCATCAGAAGCGGGAGGGGAAAAAAATGTTATAATAACATCTTCAATTGGAAATAATGATCTTCTCAGATGAGGAGTGTGTGGAGCAAAAGAGGACTGAAAGAAAAGCACATACACAATGCCGGCTTGTTAGAGCCAATTTTCCTTAATAGTGTTGTGAAAGGAGGCGTGTGAAGGCCCTGAAAAAATGGAGGTGTACAAAGCAGCAGCCATCAAGGCGGTAATTGCGAGAATCTCAATCATAATGCTGTGATGACACTTGATATCTGTGTCTATGTTTGAAATCTGCAATATCATTTTTAATCCTTTTATATTTCAAGTTTAAAGTAAACACATTTAAGAGAGTCATCAGGCTTTACACTAAACACACCGATCGAAGACTCGTCTCCTTTTTAAACAGGAAGCGCCGGGTTTTGTAGCTCACTCACTCATGTTTTGCAAGGTGAACAGTTTCCACAAGGGGACACTCTTACTCGAGTAGCTTGTAGATACGAGAAAAAGAAATATAAGATATATAAGAAACACACCTTACATCAGGGTGACAGTGACAGGGTAGTGTATTGAAGCAGAGTTACTGTTACTATACCAAAGCTAAATAACATTTTGTAAAAGCTTTTCTACATTTTTAAAGTTTTTTTAATGAATGATGTGTAATTTCTATCCATTTATAGGAACATTTAATGGTGTGGAACTTCACTTCATGTTCTCCCTTATGTTATAGCAGCTATAAACAGTCCTTCACTCATCAGCCTCACTTTGTTTCACTCTATTACTAAATTCATAAACCAAAATTGTAACTTGAAATGGTACCCAGCAAAGCTGCAAAGTGTAAACTCTGTCATAAAGATGCGGGAAGCTTAAAGTCAGAGCTTTACAAAGCACTAACACTGGAGACTCCTTCCACAAAGGTTAAATAAACACATTGTTTAATACAGAAAACTTCACCATGTCATTGTACCTATGATTTTTGTGATTCACAAATTACAGACAATTAATCAATTCCTTATGACCAATCAGAATCCAGATCTCAGTTACACCATGGTGTAATTAAACTTAGGCACTTTTTGGCCTGCTTTTCTGTGGTGTTGCAGTGTGTTTATTATTGCGATTCGTGTAAGCGCGATGGTTTGTACGTATGTGTGTGTAGGAAAGGGTGGAGTAGGTGGAGGGGGGTTGTATCTGCCCCTCTGAGCCGGTGCAGTTACAGCAGCAGCAGCTGGTGAGCAGGAATCTTCACCCAGGCGGAGTCACTCAGAACGACTGCAGGGAACAGACTGACACCGGAGACTCTCTCTCTCTCTCTCCCTCTCTCTCTCACTTGCTCTCTGTTTTTCTCTCCCACCATTCCTCTTGTTCTCTGACTTTCTCCATCCATGGCACTCTCTTTATCAGCCTACATTCCTGTCTGTTTCTTTTGTCTCCTTTTATCTTTCACTTGCTTACTCCCCATATCCATCTGCTTTTCATAAGCTTTTTATCTCTCTGTCCCTCATCTACATTTACTCTCTTTGTTTTTTCACTTTCCCCACCTGACTGTCTGTTCAACTACCTATCTGTCCATTTATTTTTTACATTTTCATTTAGCCCTGCTGTCTGACCCCTTTTGGGAGAACGTACAGGTCTCAATCTCACCTCTCCCATCTCTTTGGCTGTCTCTCTATATACGCCTCTCTTCCTGTCTGTCATTCTATCCTTTTCCTCTCTTGTCTGTCTCTCTGCACCTGTCTGTTCTTCTATCTGTCTCTATATCCCTCTTGCCTCTTATTTATCTCTTTATCTCTTCCTATCGATCCCCATTCTGTCTCTCTGTCCTATCTGTCTGTCTCCCTGTCCCTGTTTTTTACTGTGCCCTCTTTCTCTTTTCCTCTTTCTGTTAATCTCATTATCTTTATCACTTTGTCTGTCTCTACATCTCCCTCTTACTGTCTCTCTCTCTATCATTCTGTCCTCCACTTGGTGTTGTTGTTAGCCAACTCTCTCTCTCTCTCCTTCCTGAGCGAGGGACAGAATTTCAGTTCTCACATCTTCCTAAAACCAGGCCTCAGCTCCACCCAGTAATGTTACCCGTCTCCTTTCGCTATGTGTATTGTTCTCAATCCCCTTGGTGCATGACACACTTTTTGTTGGGCTCCTCTCGCACTTGTCCGTCTCTATGAGTCGTCAGAGAGCAAACTCAATCCCTCGTTCCTTCCCTGTGAGCGGACGTTGGAGTCATGGCTGCTGTTCCAGCATGGCTGTGTTCGGGTTATATTACACTCAGGTGAAACGAGTAATCAGTGCTGCAGGGATGACTTCTTTTACTTTCTTTTCTGCAGAAGGAGTAACACTGCTGTAGTGTGCACTAAAAAACACTGCAGAGATGCAGGGCACCATTATTTATATCACTACAACTAAATCAGCTAAAGTACACAATGTCACCTTTATTAAAGAACGATATGCAACTTTTACCCATTTATAGCAACATTTTATATTGTGGAACATTGCTTCATTTTCTCACATATGTTATAGCAGCTATAAAGAGTTTTTCACTCATCAACCTTTTTTTCACTCTATTACTAAGTTCATAAACCAAAATCGTAACTTGTAATTTTACCCGTAACCTGATTTTACCGTGCCCGCTTTCCTTTTACCTCTTTCTGTTAATCTCATAATCTCTATCACTTTGTCTGTCTCTACATCTCCCTCTCACTGTCTGTCTCTCTATCATTCAGGTTTTAAACATTAATGTGTGATATTTATGTGTGTGTGAGAGAGAGAGAGAGAGAGAGAGAGAGAGATTGTAAGCTGAACAGTTTGATCGCTGTCATCAGATGGCTCCAGGATAGTTCACTGAGAGAAAACAGCACTCATATTTCAGTGTAGTAATTAGCGTCACCAGTCACTAATCACACACCACACACCACACACACACACACACACACACATTACAGAGGCAATTGGCTGTCATTGAATAATAAGGCAGTGAAGCCTCAACTCCTTCACAGGGATTGACAAGTACATAAAATACACCTCCTTCACTAGGATTGACAGGCACACAGGCCACACCTCCTTCACTAGGAATAACCTATACACAGGCCACAGCTCCTTCACTAAGAATGACAAGCACACAGGCCACACCTGCTTCTCTAGGACTAACAAGTACAAACAGCACACCTCCGTTGCTAGGACTAACACATACACAGGCCACACCTCCTTCACTAAGACTGACAAGTACAAAGAACACACCTCCTTCACTAGGAATTATACATACACAGGCCACACCTCCTTCACTAAGACTGACAAGTACACAAGCCACACCTCTTTTACTAGGACTGACAAGTACATAGGCCACACCTACTTCTCTAGGACTGACAAGTACACAGGCCACACCTCATTCACTAGGACTGACAGGCACGCAGGTCACACCTCCTTCACAAGAACGGACAAGTTCTAGTGGACTGACAAGTACACAGGCCTTGCATCCTTCTCCAGGACTGACTGGTACATTTGCCACGCATCCTTCCCTGAGACTGACAGATATTCAGGCCATACTTCTTGACTGACAGGTATATTAAATCCATAAAAATAAAATAATGTAAAAGCATTTTGATCTTTAAAAAATATCCATAGACCCTGCATTATATCTCACAGCTTCCTGATGGTCTGCAGACCCAATTTGGAAAACTATGGTTTTAGATCAATCAAGTTTTTGACACTCTAAAGATAGTTGAAGCAGATGTGGAAGTGTTTTTTCCTGTGTAATTTTCACAGCTCAAAGCCATCATGACATGAGCATAGAGGATTTAAAGGTTTGATATTTTTGCTAAAAGTGTCTTTAGCTGTCAGGTCTCTAAGCTCAGTCTTAATAGCAGAGTGGAAATCTGACCCGGATTTAGCTGCAACATTTGAGAACAGGTAAGCCTAGATGTTCAAATTCTGTCTGATTTTTATACAGTCAACATATATCTTACGTTATTAAAATGAGATGAGTGTAGTACTTATGCATACATGGGGAAGATCCCGTCTCTGTGATTCATAGAGAGATCACATATATGGTGTAAATCAACATGCATTTACACATGCAGTGACATTTACAGAAAAAAACGTTTCTGTATTACTTAAATGTTTGCCTGTTAATTGAAGAATAGGGAACAGGATATTATAGGAATACACATGGTTGTAGGGTGTTACACAGAAACCTTGAAGTGTTCCCCCAAGGGACAGCTGATGAGCATTTCTAAATGTTACATTAAAAGGTTAAATAAAAAAAATACATTGAATAATTAAGTGTTCTTAGCCTCTAAAAGGGTTCTACTAGGATAATAGTAGACCCTTTATAATAGAAAAACATAATGCAAGTTTCTACATAATGCCATTTAATGATAGGAATATCTGACTAGTTTGGAAGGTCAAGGGCAGGTCCTTATAATGATAGTAAAACAAAACACACTGTGTGTGTGTGTGTGTGTGAGTTACACATGCACTGATGATCTCAGAGTGCACAGATCTCATTAATCTGTCCTTTGGGAGCTTTCTGTGCTGCTCAATAACTGCCTGCCGAATCCACTCAGAGTTCCTCTGTAATAGAGAGGAAAACCTCTCCTCCATCCACATCCCTCCTTCCCAGATTAACTCTGCAATCCTTTAATAACCATCTCTTATTTTTCCTTTTATTTCCTCCCTATCCACCCTTCTCCAGCCCCCCGTGGTTTCACTCGGGCCACTTTATTTCAAGAGGCCATCTTTTATTTCTCCTTCAGCGCTGTAATGACAGCACAGCTATTAATTAATTGCACACGTAATTGCGAAATTAAGTTTTTGGGAAACTCTGTAATGATCTGTGGAATTACACGATGAGGTCACATTGTGAGGGACAGAGGGATTTTTGGATGTTGTGTAATCCAGTGGTACTTTTCCAGTCTTCATCTGTAATCTTTATAAAGTCGTGTCATGGCCATCACTCTTTCCTGACCAGAGAGCGAGAAAACCGAGCAATCCTCCACTGATTTCTACTTTCACCCACTTTAATTAACTCAGCTGTAAGATAATAGGCGGGATTTGAAACCGAGTGCGGGAAAGTTTCGACAGTAATTTCAGCATCTTGTCGCTCTTTGAGGCTGAAATGAGACGTGAAAGCCTTGTCTGATCTGTTTATTGTGTGTCACATTGGAGAGAAGATGCGTGGTGTTTCTGCTCCGTTTGATATGAAGGACATTTATTGTTCAACTGAAGCAGGAATTCTGTGGAAAGAAGCAAAGAGTCTTCATGGACGAATCATTTTGTCTGAAATGATTCAGATTGATTTTTCAGTACAAAAGCTTTCAAATTGGAACCGAAACCCCATTTGACCAATCCTGTTTGACCGAAACACATCTAATCATAACTGACACTTATTTCACCTCCTGTAATTGTTTCCTGTTAAAAAATATTTTATTTTTTTCCACTGTTCATATAATATAATGCATAGCATATAAGCTGTCTTCCATAAGTATTCACATCCCTTGACCATTTCAACATGTTGTAGTGTTATGAACACAATCTGAAATTAAAATAATTAGGATTTTACCTTATGAATCTATAAAAATAAAACGTAATAGTTGTCATTGCACAAATATTCACTTCTTAAATTAGTTCTGGTCAACCAGTTTCTATCAGAATTCATGTAAATATTTGGATGGAGGTGACCTGTGTGCAACTAAAGTGTCATGTGATCAATTCAGTAGTCACTGAGCAGGTAATAAGTCAGAGAAACAACCAAGAGGCCAACATGATCCTCCCACCACCATGCTTCACAGTAAGGATGGTGATAAACAGTTTTAGGTTTCTGCTAAATGTAGTGCTTAGTGTCAAGGCCAAACAGTTCATTCCTGGTCTCATCTAAGCAGAGAACATTTTGCCACAGGTTTGTCCTCAGTACTATGCAATTTTTTGTGTAGTTTGACATAAGTCCATTTCAGTTTGAATGCTACAAAATGTGGAAAAGATCAAGGGGGAGAATACTTATGCAAGACACTCTAGAAACAGAATTGATATCAAATAATGCCATATATTTGTTAAAAAATATAATATATTAATAATAGGTTTACCACATAAATCACCCCAAGCCTTGTGCCAATGTGTTGTGGTCTGATGAGACCAAGGTAGAACTTTTTGGTTCAAGATATCAAGGTCATGTCAAGGTATTCAAGATAGAGTCAAGCTAGAGGGACTTATAGATTCCCAATCAAGATAGAGGGAATCATAGATAGCTCCAAATAAATCATCTTTGACACAAAAGATGGCTTCCGATAGACACCTGAAGATGTAGAAAAATTTCACCTTCCACTGAAAGCACATCTCTAAGGCTTTAGAAGAGGAAGATCAACGTTTGGAATGGTGTAGATAGAGCCAGATCTAAATCATATATCCTGTGGAATTACTGGAAAAGAACTATGAAAATGACAATCCCTTACTATTTGAGAGATCTGAAGCATTTTCAGAAGTAAGAGTGGAATTAAATTTTCCAAAGCAAGATGTGCTATACTGGCAGACAAAATGTTCTATTACAAAGTATAAAGGTATGGGGTGTGTATTCTTGTGCAATCAGGTTACACATACAAATATAACAAAGGTGTGTAGACGTTTAATAGCCATTGTATATTTAAGAATACTAAATTTTCTAAGTAAAAAGACATACTGTCCTCGAAAATTGAGAACTTGGAAGACATAGTTTTAAATGAAACATTTCTGGGGGTTTTTTTGTCTGTTTATTTCTGTTTGTTAAAATGAGGCAAGTTTCACACTGGAAAAATATTTGTATTAGCATTCTGTAAATAAATTTCACTGGCACAGAGTTCATGTTCTGTCTGAAACATGTGTGTGTGTGTGTGTGTGTGTGTGTGAGATGCTGATAGTTTGTGTGTTTCTCATGCAGTTCTGTTTACGCCAATGAAAGGCTTTTATTCAGCACCTAGACTAGTCTGTTTCCCAGGAGTGTCGTCCTCCTTGTCTGTCTCTCTGTGTGTCTCCCTTTCTGTGTCTCTACTGTTTGTCTATTTTTCTTCCTGTTTCCCTGTTTCTCTCCCTCTTTCTCTCTCCTTTTCAATCTTCCTCTGTCTTTCTGCCTGTCTCTCTCTTTCTCTCCCTCTCAGTCTTCCTCTGTCTGTCTGTCTGTCTGTCTGTCTGTTTCTCTCTCCGTCTCTCTCTCTCTTTCTCTCTCTCTCTTTCTCTCTCTCTCTCTCTCTGTTTCTGTGTCTTTCTTTTAGTCTCTGTCTGTTTTACTCAGTTTCTTTCTTTCTGTGTTTTTCTTTCTGTCTTTCTCTATGTCTTACTTTCTGTCTGTCTGTGTCTGTCTGTCTGTCTGTCTGTCTCTGTCTCTCTCTCTCTCTGTATAATAAGGTGTTGTTCAGAGGTCTGTCTGCCTCCTTGGTGACGGATAGATGAGAAGTGCAGTGTGAGTGCTGGGACTCAAATGTGATCTGGGTCAGAGCACACACACACACACACACACAGTCCCATACATAACCTTTATGACCAAACTAACTTTGTAAACCTTTGTAACTCTTAACCCTAGACACAATTAATCATAGCCTACTAATACTACTAATGCTTTACTCATACTAATCCTATACAGCCTAACAACTTAACCATACTTACCCCTGAACACCCTATACAGCCTAACCATACTGATCCCTAAACACC
The DNA here is from genome assembly GCF_019097595.1 of Hemibagrus wyckioides. NCBI lineage: Eukaryota > Metazoa > Chordata > Actinopteri > Siluriformes > Bagridae > Hemibagrus > Hemibagrus wyckioides. The sequence continues at coordinate 11,937,876 of NC_080719.1, forward strand.
CTATACACACTAACTATACTAAACATACACACCCTAAAAATACCAACACTACACACCCTAGAACCATAACCTTACAAACACTACACATGCTACATCCTACATACTAACACTGTACCACTTATCCTCTGCAGGGTCACAGAAAACCTGGAGTTTATCCCTGAGAAAAGCATAGGGAGAAAATGCAAACTCCAGGCACACAGGTTCGAGGCGGGAATTGAACCTAGAGGTCAACATTAGAAGACCGAGGCAAACATACTAACTATTAAGCCACTGCATCCTCTGCTCTTGAGCCAGTTAACTTCAGTCACATAATTAGTTGTTAAGGTCCATCTGTGTACAATAAAAGTGTCACATGATCTCTCACATCATGTCAGTATAAATATACCTGTTCTGAAAGACCTCTGAGTCTGCAACTAGGGAATCAATGACAAGACCAAGGAGCTTCAGACAGGTTAGAGACAAAGTTGTGGAGAAGCACAGCCCACAGAGCTTTACTAAATTCATGACAACAAAATGGGAAGAATATGGCACCACTACAAACCTGACAAGAGAATGCTGAACACCAAAGCTCACAGACCAGGCAAGGAGGCCATTAATCAGAGATTCAACAAAGACAACAAATACAACACTGAAGGCCCTGTAAAGAGCCACTGCAGGGATGAGAATATATCTCCACATGACCACTTTAAACTGTACATTGCACTTTTTGGAATAGTGGCTAGAAAAAAGGCCCTGGAGTTTGCCAAACAGCCTGTGGCAGACTACCCCAATATTGGAAGAAGGTTATCTGGCCAGAGGAGACTAAAATGTATCTTTTTGGCCATCACTGTGTGGCTCTTTGTGAACTCTAACACTTCCCATCACCCTGAGAACACCATACCCACAGTGAAGTAGTAGCAGCAGCATCCTGTGAGATTGCACATGGACTGGAATACTGGTCAGGATGGAAGGAAAGATGGATGGCACTAAATACAAGGCAATTCTTGAGGGAAAATTTGTTACAATCTGCCAGATATTTAAGACTGGGACAAAGGTTTAGCTTCCAGCAGAAGAACAACCCTAAACATACTTCTATAGCTACACTGGCATGGATTCAAGTGAAACATTTGAGTCTCTGAGAATGTCCTAGTCAAAGCCCAGACCTCAACCCAACTGAGAAACTGTGACATGACTTAAAGATTGATGTACACCAACAAAACCCCTCTAACTTGATGGAACAGTTATGCCTTAAAGAATGGCCAAACATCCCAATGGCTAGATGTGCCAAGACATACCCCAAGAAACGCAGGTTTAATTATTGTTTGTGTCACAAGAAAAAAAATATTTTGTACCTTCAATTTGGTGGCATGCTGTGTGAATCAAGTGGTACAAACCCCCCCAAAAAATCTATTTTAATTCCAGGTTGTAATGCAACAAAACTTGATAAACACCAGTGGGGTGAACACTTTTGCAAGGCACTGTAACGTTCATCATAATATTTTGGTAAAACATCTCATTTAAAAGTACACATGGTGTGAAAGGTTGTGTTTTTCATACATTCAGAGACCTTGCCAAACTTTTCAGACTGTTAGTGCTCTCCCATTTAGCAAGAGAACAAGCAGGAGGGGACGGTCGATCACATTTATCCACAGTTTACACCTTTTTTCTTGATCTCTGAGCTCAGCGCAGATCACGTTTCCAATGAAAGAAAGGCAAGGGAAAGGGAGGGCTGGAAAGGGGGAGAAAAAAGTTCTGTCACTGCTAGACTGGATTGAAAAGTGAGCTTGGTGCTGACAGCTAAATGCGCTAATTTTCTTCTGGGAGCTTGGTTTGTCTTACTGATTGGCAGATAAAGCCAAGGACTCGGACCAAACTCGACACGATGACGTCACCCATCTAGGAGGGAGCCAAAACTTTATAATATATATCGGCCTGGTGATACATACATACATACATGCATGTGCCCTTGAGGATTCTTTGGATGGTTATGATGAACAAAGTAAAGAACTGTTATTAGAGTAAAATAATTTCCTCTATGAAGTCTTTTTCACATCTTATACTACAGCAATTTCCCAACACTTACAATAGTTATATTCAACATTGTCAAATATGATGACACACATTAGGTTCTGTTCTTGCTTATGTTATAGGAGCTATAAATAGCTGTTCCCTCACTAACCACGTTTTTGTTCTCTTTAATTCTTAACTTTAAAGTGTTCCCATAACTTCTGTCCATTATAAAAGTTTCATGTCACTTAAATCTAATTTTAATATCAGCCAGCCTCTTGCTTGTAAAATAGATGCTAATAATGGTAATCATAATGCTAGCACTAATGCTAATAGCACCCCTGCACACTTTTAAGTTGAACTCCAGAATCAGAAATTAGGAAAACGGCGACTTATATTTTGCATCTCAAATCGCTGGGTTCAATGAAACCGCGACACGTGCAATTTGATGTAATTATCACCTTTTTCCCAATATGACGGCTAATAAGTGCACCGTCTTCCCTGTATGCCGAGCAAACACAATGGCTGTGCAATAATCACCTGGGTATTTTTTTCTCCTCTTTTTTTAAAGTTGCATTAGGGTGGTGATTACGTATAATATCGACTTCTTATCTGCTCAGGGCCGTGCTTCATTACACCTACTGTATCCCTTACATTACAGTGCCGTGAAACCCGAATCAAACCCCCTGCATCAAAAGGCCCAGTTTAGATGTCAAAAGCCGACTGGGGTTCATTAAGACGTACGCAGACAAAGCAGCATTCAGGCCTGGAAAAGGAAAAAAGGCGACCCACAGCACGACACAACTACTGATGACTCGTTTCAATATTTTGCGTGGCCATTTTGATGATACCCGAGCGAGGTTTGCTCAGCGGAGTGTGCCGAACAAAAGGGCTGATTGAGTGTGAGGGGAGAATAGAGCTTGTTCACATTGTCTAATGCTTTTGCAAAAGCTAACAGACTGCTGGGAAAGTGAGACTCATGGGAAAAAAGCAGCACTAGGGGGCAGTGCCACTGCATAGCCCGGTTAAAAAGGAGTAAAAAAAAATAATTCATTGTCCCATTTTGATCACATTTTGGGTTTTGATGAAAACACATTGAGGTTGTGTTTGGAACTGTTTTCACTTTTATAACACACATATGCCAAATTCTAATATAAGTCTAATATAGAGCTTACTGACTGATATAAGGTGCTCATAAACTGTGCTAATGCATGTGCTCTGAAGTGGAACAATCTGCTTATTGTACATTGATATTCTGCAATTATTGTCTAGAATTTTTTTTTATTAATTTCTTTTAAATACACATTGTATTACTTTTTTTTCATTTTGTTACTTATTATTATTATTATTATTATTATTATTATTATTATTATTATTATTATTATTATTATTATTATTATTTCATTTAAACCCACAATGTGTACAGGACAAGATAATTCTTACTTTTATATTAGATTTTTTTTTATTATTATTATTTAAAAATCTGTTATAAAAGAAAGTAACCACTTATCCATTACACATTGTGTCCAATTTTTGGTCAAACGTTACATAAATTAAATAATTAAATAATTTTGAAATAAAATAGAGCTAGGAATGCTTTTTGTACTCTTTTTCTCTCCTTGTGAACTGTCCTTCACAGTGACATCATTCTAGTCACAGATGTTTTTCTCCACTTTAAGCACACAACACACACACACAAATATACCCACACACACACATATACCCACACACACATACACACACAAAACAGGGGCCAGTAAAACCAGGGCCAGCTTCTGCTGAGGCCGTTACCCACAATTCACGGCGGTGCTGGATAGTTCCCACTAGGTTCTGGTCGGCCTGGAAACGGCAACTTATTAATCTTGTGATGGAGGGCCAGCTGCCTGAATCACCACCGACCTGCTTGTGCGCGTTCTCTGTTTCTACTTCATTTACTTCCAGTTTCTCGTCTGTTTACGGCTAAAAGAGAGAAGAAAGCATGACACTTTAACCTGTGCTACACTGATACGTGAATAAAATTTACTAAAATGATGCTTATGCTTCTACAAACAATATTCTTTCTTTTCTCTAAAGTTCTGTTTTTTGTGTTACACACTTTGTAAAGTTTCTTTGGTTGATAACAAGGCACTAGATGCCCTGAAACCATAAATAAAATGAAAAAAATATATATATATCTATAAGATGTTGCAGAAAAAAATAAGTCTATTCATTTTTCTTTCACTTTGAGGTTGTTTACTTATTTTTAAGTGTTAACAAGTGTATAATTTGATCTTTATTTATAAATAAACACTTTTTTCTCCTATCTGAGCTCATCAAATGTGAAAAATATTACTTAAATATTAATAAATGATGTATCAATCAAAGTCATGTGTTTTGTTGGATTTTCTTGTGATTTTTCTGTCCAGTTTTTATAAACTAAAAAAGAAAAACCCGTTGCTGATGAGGTTGGCTAATTCAGGCCAAGCGCTTCAGTTCCCCAAGCTTTAATGATATTCCCGCGGCATATCGGACCGCCGTTGCCTGGAGACCGGATTTCAGCTCGGCCCCTCTCTCCATTCCCACACATCAGAGCTCTGAAAAGCAAAGTTTTTTTTCCTCCGGGAGCTTTTGATTCGGTCCGGGCCGAGGCCCTTCCCCCTGCTGGGGCGGTTTGGGTGGGCAGGACGCTGGTCACACATCAAGGCCTGGAAACAAAGCCCCCAGGAAACCTGCCTTACACACACACACACACACACATTCTCTGTGCCTGGAGTAACTGCACTGACCTCCATTTCTTCACCATCAATTCAGAGTCTAATGTTCACATTACTATCCTATAACAGCAGGCCCCCGAGTGTTTTATTTCTCTTATACCACAGCAATTTTCAATTCTTAATAAAAACAACACACCTTAGCTGTTTTCAGTTGGTTTTAGAAGCTATAAACAGTCGTTCTCCCAGCAGCCTCTTTTTTTCTCTCTCTTGAAGACAAGAAAACAGCTTCCTAACAAACTACAAAGTGTAAACTCCTTTGTCACGAAGATCAAAAAACAGCAAGTTACAGCTTTAGCTCTGACTGTTACAAAGTGTTGACAATGGAGACTCCTTCCATTAATATCAGAAAAACTCAACAGCTGCTTACAGAAAACATCAAACCAAATGAATGACTTTTTAAAATCCCTTTATGTGCAGTGTCCTCCAGACAAATCCCAGTGAATGAGTTGTTAGTACAGAAGTGAAAAAGTATTACCCCAAGCACATCAACATAAACCTGTCATTTGCAGCTGCACTACTGACAGAGCTGCTGTTATAGACAATGAATCAACACCTTCTGACCAATCACAATCCATACTTTGACAGTGATCTAGTGTAATAACCTGTAATGAGTTGTAAACACACATCACCTTGACTTTTCCAGGTGCCCGATACATAAATCTCTCCAACATCAGTGAGGTACAGATACAGCATACAGCGTATAATACAGCACATATGGGCTAGCCCATATTTTAAAATATTAGACTAATTGTTAATAAACAAGCTCAACAGCAGCGGACAGTTGTTGTAGAAGTTTAATTTTAAAATTAAAAAAAGTTAAATTTAAAAAAAGTTAAATTTCTTCAGCAAAATTTTAGTTTTTTTTAGAATACTGTATAAAATACATCACACTCTAAGTGGTGTGATGAGCCAACAGGCATAAAACATCACATTTTCACAGTATTAACATATGGTATTAATACACTGTGATAGCACAATTGCATTTTTTTTGATACAATACATATAGCACACAGTTATAGATGGGAAATTATTAATAATCATGGTATCTGGTGTCACCAAAGTAAGTCTGGTTCTTCTCAAAGTTTCTTCTTCATTTTGTCTCAGGGGGTTTTTCCTTACCGTTGTCACCTCCAGCTTGCTCATTAGGTATACATTTCTAAAATTAAAGTTTATATTTGAGAATTTTATAATTCAAAAAGTTGTTTTTTTGACAATGTTGGCTGTTAAAAGTGCTATGCAAATAAAATTTAACAGAATTACAACGTGTAATGCAGCAAAACTCTACATAACGATCAAAACTCTCTGATATCTTACAGCTTTCCTGGAGATCAGTTCTTCCACATCGTACAAATTAGCCACACTTTTCCCAATGCATCGTATGAATGGAGTATGAATTGTTGAGGATGTCGCTGTCAGTCATACACAAGCAAGAACTCGTCTCATATTGCAGAGGGAAATAAAGGCAGCGTTTGTGAAGGGCCTTATCGAGACTGTTTTGTGTAGGCCTGTGATGTGATAAGGTCCAGCAACAACGAGAAGACTGTTTCTGCACTCGGGGAAAGACTGAGGCCTCCTTCCTGAGAAACAGAGAGTAGCATTTTCTGTTTGGACGGATGTTTAGAGAGATCTAAAGCTGGAAATGAAATGTTGAAACTTTTAATTAACTGTATAAACGGTGCATTTTAATCTCTCAAGTCATCATTTTTATTCATTGTAAGGGTTTTGCTACAGACCACAGACCTTACATTTACTGACCCAGCTAACAATTTTAGGTTAGCACAATGTTTTCTGATTATTACAATATCTAGGAACTTTTAAATTAATGTTTATCATTTATATTGTATTATAATTATAAACAATGTTCCACTTCTAGTTAACGCTCACATTTCTGTTATGTTAGATTTGGCAATGTGTACAATGAATTAAATAAACTCTCAGAAAACTCAGAGTAAACATTAAAGTTCTTAGAAGCATGGATTTACTGAGAGGGATTCATATAATGTATTGTAAATGTGCTTTCATATAATGGTTTGCAAACATTAACATTAATGTTTCCCTAATGTAAAATTTGATCTAACTGTGCATGGTGTAGTAATGAAACCTTTATAGAATTTATTGTAAATGTTCCTAAAATGTTCCCAGATAGACCAAATCTTAGATTAAGGAAGTGTTTACAGTCCTAAAAAGCAAAAATTTTGCAAAAAATTTTTTTTAATTTTTTTTATGATGTTTGCAAAGATTTGTACAATTTGTGACATTTTTAGCTGATTAATCATTAACACCATTGTGATGTTGGATTTGGAACTTTTATTAAAGAAGGTGTCTTTTTTGAAAATCTACAATCTAGCTGCATTAAACTTTTATGTTCTCTGGTAGCTGGGCAGCTAATGTTACTGGTTTATCAACTTTTATTTACATAAACACACCTATATGGATCAGAAAGTTATCTTTTTTAAAGTTAGTAAACAGCCATGCTATTTTTTTTATTACAATTTTAAACTCATCGTGTATTTCTGGGACTCGAGTGCCCAAACCCCCCAGCTCCCATTGTCCCCTCCCGTGTCCACCTCGACATTCCCGTGTGCTGATGTAAGCCTCTCAAATGAGCTGGGCCGTAGATTAGTGCCGTGTTTCCAGGCACTACACACTCCAACGGCTTTCCACTCCAGGGCTCTCACTCAAGCCCAAACCCTCCCGGAGTGCCATTTCAAATTAATTAAGCCTTTTTCTCATCGGCCACCGCTGAGTCCTTGCATCTCCAGACCATGTTTCTCTCTTTAGAGCCTTCGTAAGCTTTCTGATGAGGGAAAAAACTTATGGGGGAAATGACAATATGAGCAGGTCGGGGGAATTTTTTTATACAATGCAGAAGTGGCATTATTGAACCTGTTCTTTCAGGGAGACATTTATAAAAAGAGGGCTTTCGAATGTGCACAAGGTCATAAGGTCAGGTTTTTAATTCACATTGAGAATATTTTCCAGGAAAATCAACTCTAAGATCATCAAGATCATCATTATTTCCAGTGTTTTGCATTTCTGTTTGGCACTGCACACCTGGATAATAACTTAGAACTACAGTATTGGATCTTTAATGACACCATTTTACTGTATTTTCACCAGGAAATGTGCAAATTTACTGCATGACCATCATTGCTGGGGCAACAAGGTCAGAGCTTGAAGTAAATCTGATCTACCAATGGCAAGTTTGATTATTGATTACACTGTAAGGTAACTTAAGGGCTAACTACACAGTCTAATAAATAATTCACATAATGCTAACTAGCGTTTAACATAAGGAACACTGCTTCAGAATGAAATTACTCCAAATCAAATAGCATGTTTACATCTAGCTTGTCTAGCTAAGCAATAGTTAGCATTAATGCTAGCTATACCCACTATTTAACAAAGTTTAAACTGGTTTTAGTTTGGTGTGGCTTAAAGCTTAAAAATGTGTTAATATGTGATGTCATGTAGTGTTAAAAATTTCCTGTCAAAGTCAGTTTATAGGCTAATTTTGATATCTAGCAAGCATCAGTTACATTAGCATCTATATAATGGTACAACTTTGTATCTTTTGATAACCTTACCATAAATCCGACAGTATCACACCTACCATAAGAAGCCTAACAAAACAAATCTACATCTTATAGTCCAGCAGAAAAAAACAGTATTAGCATAACATTTATACATGCAGACATCTGTACGGAGTGAATTAGCATAAATTAACATTGTCAGAAAAGCCAAGAAGCTCCTGCTGTTTGCATAAAATGATGGATCTCTGAGCTTTCTGCCCTAAATGTTAACAAACTCCCCCTCAAACCACCACCCCTTACCCCCCTCGCTGGAAGTTTACTGATGCTATCTCTGGTTTCCCCAAGTCACTGAAAAAAATATTGGCATCTCCGATTGTTCTCTTTATCTCGGCACAGTGATGGAAAAAAAAAGAAGGAGACACGTGTTCGTTTTGGTGGCACATGTGCTGGGCTTTTCAACAGCTTTCTTTTGCGCTCGCCCCTCTCTCTCTCTCTCTCTCTCTCTCTCTCTGTCTCTCTCACTTCATTCTTCTGTCCGTTTGGTTAATTAAATGCGAGTTTGAGTCGTGTTTCATTACATCACCGCTTTAGAGGGGCCCTTCGAGAAAGTCCAGCTCTGATCAAGCCATGAAACTGAGGAGTGGGGACAGACACAGATGCAAGCCACCATTATTAGTTAAAGACTTTAAGGTTTAAATAACATAAGAGAACTTATACATAACAGAAGATATAACAGTATAAAAAGTGTATAAAAACAAAACTAATTCAAATTACAAACTGATTAGAATTTTTTTCCTCAGGGCAGAATCAGGTTGGATGAATGTGTTGTTAAGTGTGTTCTACAGTGTTTTGTCAGTGCAAAGTTAGTGCTTGTTGGTTGTAGGATTGGTTAGATCCAGCTCCACCCCCTGGACTTTTGTTTTCACAGCGAGGACCAATTATCTTTGTTGTGATGTGTAACACATAGTCATATAAATATATGCTACTCTGGCAAGCTGAGATAGTTAGCTAACAGTCATTCGAGTAACACTAAACAAACTCACAGGATAACATTAATAACTTTGCAAATGTTAATGTTAATTAAATATTCATTTGATCAGGAAAACTACTTAATTTCAAATGGAGAGAATAAGATTATCCAGATGAAAAGAATTGCTCTAAATTGTTGTGATAACTTTAACATTAGGAAACTTTTTAAATGATGAAGTAAACATTTACAATGATTCGTATGCATAAAATGTCTTGCTTCTGCTGTAAAAAAGTTCCTGATTAAATATGATTTAAACCTGATTCTGATGTTAATGTTAGGCTGGTCATTACATAAAATTAATAAATAATACATTCAGTAGTTTTGTCTGCATATTGAGCGCCAAATTCTTGCTGTTTGTTTACATTACCAAGATGAAGCAAAAGCAAGGAAAAAGAAGCGGTCCTAAGACATATTCTTGTGGAACTCATCATTGTCATTCCATCTGTATTGTTTCAGAAAAAATGTTTAGATTCATTTAATCATCTCTATCTGACCAATCAGAATCCTGCATACAACACTGTGATATGTCACTCCACATTATGCCACTCCACTCCAACTAAAACTAGTCAATAATGCAATCCAGCTGGTTATGAATTGTGAAGGAATTGTCATCTTTAAAAAAACGTAAAATTTCCCGGTCCTGATTAACGCTACTGATCCGATCATGTTTTGGTCAGAAAGTTTAACGCTGAGTTCATTTCATTTTTCAGGAATTCTGTCGCTCCCTGTTTCAGTGTCAGATCAGCGCCTCACTTTTCTCTCTCTTGTCTCTGCTCTGCACTTTGCAGAAGTTTGATTAATCAAGATAATTAATTTCTCTGTAAATTACAGCCTTCATTCGAGCTGCCTTTAGCTGGAGTGAGAGCTGTTTTGACAGGACAGCATGCGGGTTGTCTTTAAGCGCAACTCGGCCCTGTTTAATGACAAAGATATCATGTGGTGCATCTTCAAACACGACGCTGACACGTGGTATTTATGCAGTCATTCTGTAACAAGGCAAATTGCACTTTTTATGACATTCGGAGGTTTCTTTCGTGAGATACAGACGTAGGCTGGTGCTGATTAATAATGCATTTTTTTATTTTAATAAAAACTGATTTTAAAAAAGACGAAAGCATCAAAAGAGACAAAGAGCCATTGTGTATTTACAAAATTATCCAGTCCTGTCATTGTGGCAGTGAGTCACGTTTGAAGGCGGCATAAAGTCGCATAAAGGAGCAATTTAATTCTAATTTCGCTCCAATCTGTGTCTGAAACAATTGAAACAGGGATTTGATGTGTTTATCTCAGTGTGTAATTAGGTATTGTTCGTCGCTGAAAAGTTTCCATCGGGAGGAACGAAGCTGCGTTGGCAAGAGTGTTAGCGCTTAATCTTTTTACTTCAGGAATCAGTTTTCTGTTGTGTTAAAACTTATTTGGCATGTTAGAATCCACCAATATCACCGGATTTATCTTAATTATTTTACAAGCTGAAGCAGCGATGTTTAACAAGTTCTTTATCCTACAATTCTAACCCTGAACAATGTTTGGAACATGCTAACTCTTCATGGGATTTCATCCACCTTTTTTTGTGAAAATTTCAAACATGTGTATAAAAACAAAGGACAGGGTTTCAGTCTTATAGAAACCCTCTACGTTGTCAAATTTGATTCAGGACTGCAATCAAATAATTTATTCTTGGAATAAATAACGACTTAGCTTGTTTGCATTTCAGTTCCTGCAAGACATGTCCCTCTCACTTTCCTATTGGTTGAATTCTCATCTCATTGACATCTATTAGTCATTTCCTGAGTCTGAATCAGAGTGAAATTGGTTCTTTTGGTTCATTTGCTGTTTGGTTTGGATTTGCACTTTGCATAATTAAACACTGGGGTATGCACGGCTGAATGTTTAACAACTACAGACAAAAAAGATGAGTAAGCATCACAAAAATCACCCAAGCATTTCTTTTCATCGAAATCTCCAGATCACATGGCATTTCTGCAGTGATACAGCTCTGTCTTATAACACAGTTTAGCAGCTCACAGCTCACATAAAAGTTCAAAACTAACAGCACTGATTCACTTCCTCCAGTCAAGTTGAATCAGAGTTAAATGTCTCACTAGAGCTCATTTAAAAGTGAACTGGGACCACCTCAGCATTGCTCAGATGCTCTCAGAGCTGAGTGGGATTACTGTGTTCTCACCTGCATAAAGAACTTCATCCAGGATGAGGATTCGCCACGATTGACCATAATAACACAATTTAAGAGCTATTCTTGCACTTTGTAAAGTCATAATTTCATCACAACTCACCACAGCGACAACAGGGTGGAATTTACTTAGTTTCCCTTTTAAACCAGCAGAAAATGTGATTTGTAAATGTAAACACAACCAGTAAAATGATTCATATGAAAAAAAAAAAAACAAACCAAACAGATAGCTAGCAAGCAAATGAAAAATAAAATGCAATTATCACTGCATAGGTAGTTATGGTAACTGTTGGTTAAGTAATGTTTCTCTTTATGTATCTTTGATGGCAAATATCACCACAGAATTTGGTTCAGCTACCCAGCCCAGCAAATTAATGTAGCTGGTAAGCAACTGGTATGGCATTTAATACATAAAGTAAAGTTATACAGTTGAAAAATGTTACATAAAATTATATAACATTTGAATAAAAAGAACAACATTAATGATGCATCCATTCTGTTTTGTGTGTTTTTTTTTTGTTTTGTTTTTTACATCATGTGACACATTTGGCAGAAAAGTGTAAGAGAATTTTTGAGAAGAAAAAATGTGATCTTAAACAGTCAAATAGATATGGAAATTTAAAATAGTGCCATTTAATTAAAACACACACACACACACAATGGCATCTTAAGCAAATGCAGCTTTGTGTACATTTCTCAGTGGCGTGCTGAGGGTGTCGGAGGGGAGCTCTATCTTACTGATTTTCTGTCTGTCTGTCTGTTTCTCTCTCTCTCTCTCTCCCTCTCTCTCTCTGTCTGTCTGTGTATGCATGTGTGTGTGGTTACTGAGCACTGGATTAGACGGCTGTGTCTCCAGCGTCACATGACAAATGACTAATTAACTCCCACAAATCGGCTTTAACGTGAAAGCGAGAGAGAAGTCATGGCTCAAAAACTAGAACACGACCTTTTGGTTTTATTTAAAAGTATATAAAAAGTATCTAATGCATTTTAAACCTTTTTTTTTATTTTTTATTTTTTTTAGAGATGTTCATGTGAGCTATTTTTGAAAATTGTAATTAGAATTGTAATTTGGTGGTGCAAAATTGTATTACCAATAATTACAATTAATAATAATTATATAGAAATAACTAAATATGTACTAAATATCTTTGTTTAATTCTCCCTCATCATATCTTTTCTATATATTGATCTATATACACTACTCTATATATTGACTATATATATTAATCTCATCATTGTATTAGCAAAATGACTCCTCAAATGATTTATTCCCTAAACAATTCACTCCCCAGACTCCATATGTATTCTTTACAAATAATACAATATAATAATTATCCTGTGTTTTTTTCTTCTGTAGTGTTGCTGGCAAGTTTTATTATGGGATAAAGTGATATATTATATTTTTATATATTAAAAAAAATGTTTGGAAAATTCTATATAAAAGTAGCACATTTTATAAATAGCAATGTGATCTAATAATTTATATTTTTTTGCTTTATTATTATTATTATTAGTATTATTATTATTATTATTAGTTGTAGTTGTTGTACTACTACTAATTATTATTATTATTAAGGATAATGCTTTTTTTTTTTTTTATTGTTTTATTGTTATGGTTATTATGGTTTCTTTATAGAAACTCAATTCTGTTTGCTAAATTAGAAAATTATGTTATGAAAATTATTCATGACCTTAGGTTAAATTCCAATTTGCATACTTATTGCAAGCATATAACAATGTATTAACACAATTAGATGATTTCTATCTACTCTTACAACCCACTTTAAATTGTATATTATATTATTAATAATTTTATTGGATGCTCTCTCTGTTAATGACAACTCAGGCTGATTTAAACCTTTATATTGCAATATTTTTTGCAGATTGTATTTATTCATTTGTTTTAAATATCTGATTTGACTTTTAGTATTTGCTTGTTTCTTAATTTGTTTCAGAATTTGTCATTTTACTTTCAGTTTTATTAAATTTTCTTTTGCACTTAAACTTCACTGTGGTTTCATTATATGACCTGGCAACTAAGTGCACATGAATATTGTCTTTTCACTACTTTAGTAGTAGAAATGGTAGAAATGATCTTTATTTATAAACATTGTATGGCCAAAGGTATGTGGACACCTGACCATCACAATTATGTGTGCTTATTGAATGTACAAATCCTTTGCTGTTATAATAACCTCTTCTATTATAGTAAGGCTTTTTATACTATGTTTTGGAAGTTGGCTGAGGAGATTTGTTCTCATTCAGCCTCAAAAGCATTGGTGACGTCATGTATTGATGGTCAGGTGAGGAGGCCTGGTGTGCATTCATATCCAAAGGTGTTTATTTGGCTTGAGGTTGGGGTTCTTTCACACCAACCAAGGTAATCCATGTCTAGGCATTTTTATCCTAGCATCCTGTATGTGTGTGTGTGTGTGTGTAAACTATATAAGAATTATCATATTATATAATGTATAGTGTTGAAATGTAATTTGTATTCTATAGAATACACCGACAGGCCTGAGCTCCACAGGTGTGTGCTTCATTAAGAAAAACTCAGATAAAGGACATAAGTAATTAATTGAACGTGTCCATTGAAGTTTCACATTCTGGTGAATGTGGATTGCAATCAAGTCGCCTCTGAGAAAAATTCTGATTAGCATTTAGCTTATCAATTAGGTATTAAAGAGACACTGAGAGAGAGAGAGAGAGAGAGAGAGAGAAAGCAAGAGAGAAGAGCGAATTAGCTGAGACGTAAAATGTTGGTTATTAAGGGTGATATGGGGAAAAAATATCCGAGTGTACATTCCTCTCTGAACACAGGATTTCAAAGCAAGGGCAATTATTTGCTCAGTAGGCCTCACTAATCCTGCTTTATCTGCATGGACACCAGTGAAAACCAGTAGTCTGATCAAAAAGAGAGTGAGAGAGAGAGAGAGAGAGAGAGAGAGAGGCGGCTATTTGGATCCAAAGCTTTAAAACTGAGACGATTCCTTTTTAATGAAGCTGATTAAGCCAGTTTATTGGCTCTCTTGTAATGGAATACCTTTGTTTCTTTCATCTTTTTTAAAACTCTCTCTCTTGCTCTCTCTCTCTCTCTCTCTCTCTCTCTCTCACTCACTCTCTCTCTCTCTCTCTCTCTCTCTCTCTCTGTCTTTAATGATTTTGAAGCACCTCAAACCATATTCTTCTTTCTCAGTGTCTCAAGCTTTATGGATCTATTTCAGTTAAATGATTTGGTTAGTTTTTTATGTTTTCATATAATGCAAAAGATGTATCGCATACACTGAAATGCTGGAAATCTTAATCTCACACTGAATTATCTCAGATGGGATGAAATAGAATTAAGCACATCTGATTCACTGAATAGAGGAGTGAATCTTCTTGTTGCAGAATGATGCACTGATTCAACACTAACTGAACAACAGAGAATTAAATCTCTGTGTCTACCAGTAGTTTAAAAACAAAAATAATACTAAAAAGTAATAACGAGTGGCTCATCCATGACCAAAAGACTCACTGACTCATGCACTGATCCACTGAATGACTGAAAAGTGAAGCTTGGTGATGTCTGAAAGATTCACTGATTCACTGATCCGCTGAAAAAAAGTACTGATTAGCACGATCAACTTAGCCAAAACGTGTTTCAAAATGTACATTCGTAGAAATTATTTGCTGAACAAGAAATGAGTCAATCTGGGTTAATGAAGAAACATTCAATGATACAAGAGTTCACAAGTAAGAAATGAATCTTGATCAAAAGATTCCCTGATTTGAACACTGATTCATTGAATAACAGAAGAGCAAATCTCAGCCATGAACAAAAGATCAAAGATTTAAAGGCTGGTCGGCTGACTGACAGCAAAGGGAATTTCACTCATACCTAAACGATTCACTGATTACCAAAAGATTCTTTGATTCAAACAATGATTCTATGAATCTGATTGCTATGAGGTGTAAGTAGCTAACAGGTAATGGAAACTTATAGCCTCCAGTTTAGCATCATGTACTGAAATTGTATTGTGTAAATGAAAAACATTTCATTTTTAGTCAAGCTTAAGTCAAAATACTTGTCTGTCTGATCATTTTTAAATCACACACACAAGTAAGTACACACACACACACACACACACACACGTTTCATTCCTAGCAAGAGGAGGCGAGCAGTGATTTTAGCTTGAGGCACATTTCACACACAGCCAGGTGTGTGTACATCACAGAACTGTAAAAAAGGCTGTGTAATTATTTTAGCAAGAAGTTGCTGACAGCAAATGTCTTCCCCTCCATCTCACGCATCACTTAAGCTGCTAATAAAGATGTGTTCATTGATTCAAGCCGACTAATGATACTTTTCATCTCAAACACACCGAAACTTTCTCTGTGCATCTGGCGGAATAAACAGGAAAGGTTCTGAAGTGTCATAGCCGCACACCGGACTGTAAAATACACTCTAAGATTTATAGAGCAAACATTTATGTGTCCTGGTTAATAAATCACAAATGTTTCTTAGATAAGGGGAGTTTCCTGAGTTGAGAAAGCCAGGAATGTTCTTTCCACTACAGAGCGAACGTTGTGGAGGTGTGCTGAAAACAGCAGACGTTTTCTAACCAGTGGTGTGATGATACATTACAGTAAAATACAGTGATAATAAACTTTCTGTTCATATTTATCTGTTTTTCTGTTATACTTTTAACACCATGCTATAGTGACAGAGATAATGTTAGAATGGCAAAATGTTTCTATGTGCCATGTGTCACTTGAAATCTGTAAAACTTCTAAAAATCTAAATAACTCTAATAACAAAATCAGTATTATGACAAAGATACATTCTTGCTATAGGGTCCTATTCTGTCCTTTTTCTCATTCTTTTTAAAATAAAAGTTCCACATGAAACAAAAACAACAAAACAGCTCATCATTATCAAAGTTCATCACTAGCTACAGAGCACAGCATTTTTAATTTGTTAAATTTCTGGTTTGATTTTTAGTATTTGCTTGTTTCCTTTTTTGTTTCAAAATTTTATTTTCAGATTTATAGAATTATTTTGCTCCACTGTGGTTTGGTTATTAACCTGGCAACGTTTTGTGTACATTTTTCTGATTACATAAGTCTTTATTTTTATTTTAAAAAGCCTGTATGTTGCTTTTATGAGTTGAAAAAAGAAATGTACTTTATTTATGTCCACAAACTATTACATTATTGTTTAATATATTATTTTTAGTTTTATAAAATTATTTTGCACTTAAGCTCCACTGTGGTTTGACTATTTAACCTGGCATCTAAGTGTATATGAATTTTGTCTTTTGAAAATTTATATAGTTTATAACTTTTTTATACTATTTATAGTGTTTATAAATAATAATTTATAAAACTTTATGGCCAAAAGTATATGGACACCTGTCCATTACAATCTTGTGTGCTTATTGAATGTCACAATCCATTTAACCCCCTTTGCTGTTGTAATAACCTCCAATCTTACGGTAAAGCTTTTTACACTATATTTTGGAAGTTGGCTGAGGAGATTTGTGCTCATTCAGCCACAAAAGTCATGTATTGATGGTCAGGTGAGGAGGCCTGGTGTGCAGTCAGTGTTCCAGTGTTTATTGGGCTTAAAACCATATAAGTTATATTAGTTAAAACAATGGTTTGTTATTCACTGGTATTTGCATAATGATATCATGATGTCATTACAGATTAATAATACTTTATCACATCACAAAATGAGTTCATATGTATCTCTGCCCCTGAATCAGTTTTATACAGAAAGACAGAGAAAGTCTCTGGATTAAACCTGTAAACATTTAGTGCAGAGGTGACTAATGCATCCCAAATCAAAATCAATCAAATCAAAATATTCAGAATAGTGTCTAATAGGATTTTAATCACTGCAATGTTATATAGTCACTGAATATTTCTTCAAGTACTGCTGAATGGTAACATTATCACACATCCATGTTTATCACTCTTTGACCATGAAAGATTCACAAAACAATAAATGCACATTCATATGTAATCTAAGTAACCCAGATGTGTAAATACCATAAAGGGGCCAAAAAGATTGGGAATTTATTTTGTTTGCTATAGTTGTTGATTAGGTGAAATGGTGGCGATCTGGAGTGATAGTGTCAAGTGTTGAATTTGAATTTTCTGTTGAATTATTACAATTGAGTAGTCAATTATGAAAAATAGGTAGTAGGTTCTGAAGCATGTCAGGTGACTTGAGGTATTTAGCCTAACAGCTAGCGTCAGCTAACATGCAGTGACAAGCATTATTATAGTTTAATCAGATAAATGTTTTAGAGCCACGGAATATTTTTGTCATGTTATATGGCATTTTCTAAATTATTTCACCAAAAATTAATAATCATTCCATATGTCAAGCATTATGGGAAAAGCTAATTGGAAAAATGAAAATCCATCTGTGTCGATTCCTGCACTGTCCTGGAGCAAAGCTAGAATTTCATTTGAAATCAGAGGTTTGCTGAATGACACTCTTTTTAATGTTCCTTCCTCCCCCTCTCTCGTCCCCTACATGCCTCCTATTAAGCAGTGTTTTGACATAGATTACAACTCTTTCAGCGTCCTCCTACTCCTCTTTCCTTGACAGCCAGATCACACAAGGCCTCCCAAATTATTAGGGAAGGTGCCGCCGTGCTGCTTTTCCTCAACTAGCTTCCTTTTGTTCTGTTTTCAATCTCACCTGGACATGTCGGAAATGGAATGGAGCCCCAATTTACGAGCTGCAATTTGAAAATGTATTCTCAACTACATTTTTTTTTACAGATGAAACATCTGATTTTACACTTTAAAGAAAACATATTTGACTCGCTTCTGATATTTTGCATCTGTTCTCTGAGTGGAAATGACGATGCACGCAAAGTCAGACATGAAGCTGATCATATCCCCCGTAAAATGTACTAAATTGCAGAGAAAAGGGTTTGAGGCCTTTCTCTGCTCTTTAATTTTGAAGCGATCTCCATGTTGACAAATCTGACAGATGTCAAAATGAAAAAGATTTATTATAACATGCATGCTTCAAATTTGCCAGAAGGCAAAAAATGTTGTATGTAATGATTTTGATTGGTAACAATAATAGGTAAAATTTATTAAACACCTTTTTTTTTAAAACCTACAATTGTTTTAGAAACAAATACAATACAAAATACTACTACTACTAATAATAACAATAATAATAATAAACACATGTATAATGCATTTCTCACAATTAAAGAAGTTCTCTAACATTTTTTAGAGGATTGAGGCGCAGGGCCATGTGAATGGCTTCAGAACACTTAAAGGGTGGAGTCATGTACATGGGACAGCACCAGGTATATGGTTTAGAGAGTTGAGAGGTGTTCAGTATATATCCCTGGCACTCTGTGGGGTGGAGTCAAAAGTATGTCTTAAGAAAAGTGAGGGGGTGGAGTCAGGTGTACGGCTTCAGAAAGCTGAGGGGGCGGAGTCAGGTGTACGGCTTCAGAAAACTGAGGGCGTGGAGTTGTGTGCGTGGCTTATGGTATATGTGTGTGTGGATAAGTGAGGAGTCAGGGCTAGGTGTATGGCGACTGGAAGTTAAGGGGCGGAGTCAAATATATGACTGCAGAAAGATGGGTGGGTGGGTGCATGTGTATGGCTCCTGGCCTTCAGTAAGCAGAGGGGTGAGCCAGGGGTATTAAGGGGTGGAGTCATGAATATGGCTGAGCCAAGCATATAACTTCTGAGAGCTGAGACAGTTGGACCAGATGTACAGCTTTAGAGAATGACTCCAGATTTAGAGCCGAATTAGATGGTTCCTAAAAAGGTGGGGCCTGGTGTATGGTTCAAGGGTGGAGTCATATGTATAGCTATAATTATTTGAGAAGGAGCCGGGAGTTACAGAACAACACAACCAACTTCAGGATGAAGTAGCCTGCGTTAATTATATATATTAAACTGTAAGTAGGAGTACATAGAGTATACTATACTGTACATAAAATAAGCACAAGATCTGAACAGAACACCCCCCCCCCAAAGCCATAAGTAATAAATCATGCTGTGCATAATACAACTCTAAACGCTAACAAATTGAGAATGGCATGCTTGGCAAGATGAGCAACTGATCATCAGTCCTGATTAAGCTTGTACAGCTAATCCTCCCAAAATACTCACACTGCTCCATTTGAAACGCGTTTTTACGGCTCGCTGTGAAAGTTTGCCCGTAATTATAGAGTACTTCTTACTAATTGGATAATAATTGGTGCAGGTGCACTGATCTGGGGCTTTTAAAGCTTTAGCATGGGAAGCGATGGTGGCATGCAGCCAGAAAGAGCCTCTCAACTCACACATTTATTTTCACATGGAAATTTCTCTTCTTTAATCCACACAGTTTTATGTTGCGCTTAAATAGCCAGAAGGATATATGTGAGGTTACATCATAAAAGGGTGTATTATTATATTCTTGTCTGTTTTGTATGTAGAGTATTTTTTTTAACCTTTAAAATCCATATTTTGATGTGTAATAGAAAGGGAACTATGACAGAAATTGTTCACACAAGGTCACATGCAACACACATGAACACACATGAACACACACACACGATTACAGTTTATAGAATATTTTACTGCTACACTCTGCTATACTCCTCTGTGAACTGCACTGCATTAAGGTCACAGGATTTCTACAGGATTCTGCTTTTCCTGAGCTACAATTAGCCCATCTCGGAGGATTTTAACAGCACAGGGAGAGCATTAGCTGATTAATAATCCTAATATGCTGAAAAAACGCTCGTCTTTGAACTCCACTTAGTGTGGCGGGTGAGAGTACACGATTATATTGTTAGCACCATAAATCTTAAAAAAAAATGCAGTGCTCTTAGTTTCACGTAAACAAATAATCCATAGCGTCTGTGCTAGAGCCCATCTCTCATCTGCTCGGATTAGACGGCTGGTGGAGGAGAAAAGAATGTTCGCTGGCTTTTATGTCTGCCGCAGACCTGCTTTTTTCCTCTATTTAGCCCTGCTTAGGAAAATTACCACTTAATAAATGCGGCCCAGGGAGAGTGAGCGTAATTGAAGCTTTTCTGGAATCTTCGCCTCCTAGTTTTCAAGTGCACAGCATTAATAATGAAGGTGATATGAACACTGCTGGATGGGTGGAGATGCTGAGGGGTCGCTCTCTCTCTCTCTCTCTCTCTCTCTCTCTCTACCTGTGGCTCAGGAGCTTTCTTATGGAAATCAAGCGCCATGTTTCGATTGAAGGCTGAAGGATCTGGAGTGAGGGAAGTGCTCGAGTGTGTTTAATGAAGCTTTCAGTTATCTTCCCAAATGCATCC
Organism: Hemibagrus wyckioides; assembly: GCF_019097595.1. NCBI lineage: Eukaryota > Metazoa > Chordata > Actinopteri > Siluriformes > Bagridae > Hemibagrus > Hemibagrus wyckioides. The sequence continues at coordinate 11,958,680 of NC_080719.1, forward strand.
CCATCCTTTTCCTAACCCATGCATCCCATAATCCCACTATTCACTTCTTATACAGAGCTTTCTCTCTTTTTTTTTATAGGTGTGTTTGTATTATCCATAATGGAAAATAGATGCGTTAATAAAAATATACATACATATATTGGAACATACTGATGGAAAGAAAGGGAAAAATTCTCTCAAACCCATTTCTTGAATGATCTATCTGAATTGTTTATTTATTCATTCATGCTTGTATATATAGTTTGTAGAATATGAAATATATGGTATAGTGTATGTATATTGCACTGGATATCAGCACATAGGGTTTATATAGTGTATAGATTATGGGAATATGGTGTATGTGTATTGTTTACTGTGTAGTAAAAATAGTGTTTAAAGTGTGTGTGTTGTATAAAATTGCAGTATATAGTGGATATAGATTATAATGGTGTATAAATCCTGTGTAGTGTCACTATGAATAGATGTCTTATGCATATGCTATGTGTATAGTGTGTTCTGAACATTAGCATAAATTTTATAGTTTTTTTTTTTTTATAGATTTGTGTCTCTGTTTTAATGCTGCATGAATCCACACTTCAGGCTTCATCTGCACTGCCTGAACCTTTCCCACTCTCTCCTTTTTTTCTTTTTTCTTTTTTTTTAAACACCACACGTTTCGTTTGAACTCCCGGCTCGGCCCTTTTGATAAGGAGCCCCGCAGTTCATTTACCTTTGCTGCTAAATGCAAAGAGAACTACGCCCAGTTCCCTTTGAGCCCATATCATGACCCAAGGCAAACAGACCACTTCGGAATTGAGACACTTCCAAGACGAATGAGCTGATAAAGCTCTCGGTAAGGTGAGAGCCTCTGAGAGTGTTAGTCCTGACAGGTTTGATGGGTTAATAAAATCTTTGATACATAGACAAATAGATAAATCCACATTAATCCAGTCATGACACTTTCCTTTGCATTGTGGTTCAATATGTATAATGAACTCTTCATTTATTTGAGCCATTACTCTGAAGGTGATTTTATTTATGGCTTAGACATGAGAACAGAGTAAACATGCCATACATGCTTCTGTCTGGACCTTCTGTTCCAAAAATAGCTAATAAACTAATAGTTAATAAAAAAGGGGGAAATAATTCTTAGATTTAAAAAAAAGCAAGCATCTAATCAAAACATTTAGTCAGTCAGTTAGGCGTCCTGGTTAGACAGTGTTCAAATGTTGATTTACATGAACTAGCTTCACTTTGCACTTTGTTATAGCTGTTAATACACTAATCTCAGTCAGCCATAATCCCTACATTCTGATAAACGTTTCTCCAGGCATCACTTTTTATTATTACATATTCATATCTATTTGAAACTTGTAGCATTGTCATGTCACAGCTCTAAGGTTCCTGGTTTGTTCCTGGGCTCAGGTTACTGTCTGTGCAGAGGTCTGCATGTCCTTTTCGTGTGTGGGGGTTTCTACCAAGTTCTCCATTGAGTGTATGTTAAAGATGAATATGTTAATGCAGTGTACAAACTAGCCATTAAGATACGACAGCAATTAAAATACCCACGAGAACCCAAATATGATGTTTAAATTATGGAAATTAATGTTAACACAGTGCTAAATTTACCTTTTTACATTTCGAGTCTCGTGGGGGCGGGGCTACGTACAAGCACAGTTAGGGACAACAGTGAGACGTGCTGCATATTCATGAATATTCATAGATCTGGGCTTTTTCTTTTAAATGTGGTTAAAAGGGTAGACCATTAAGTAAAGAATAAAACATTGTGTGTGGTGCTGTAACACTAAAACACTTAGTGATTGGATGGTGTGATGAAGAGGAGGGTTTTTTAATGTAATGTACATACATACATAATGTAATTATTTTAGTTAATATTGTGGAATGTCCATTAAACAAATTCCTGTTCTCATTTACATTATAGCAGCTACAAACTGTAATTTCCTCACAATTTTTTTCTTTTGAAGGTTATTTCCAAAAACAAGAATTTCGTCATGTAACTGAGAAACTGAAGATGTAAGAAAACTTATAACTGTACCTTTGACTGTTACAAAGTGCTGACACTGGAAACTCCTACTATAAATGTTAAATAAACACATTTCTCACATAATAGAAATAGAATTTATTAGCTGTTTGTTATCTGCTTTTATATAAAACTATGATTTGCAGTTGCACTGTTATAGAAGTTTAATCCTCAGCTTCTGACCAATCACAGTCCAGAATTTGACAGTGCTATGGAAATTAAGAACTATTAATCAATTTGCATAGATTTCTTTCAAGGACTAGGTTTAAGGGGGATTTGAGTGATGTGATGTGTGTAAATAGTTTCAAACAATAATTGATCTACATACATAAAATAGTTTGATCTCAATAATGTACAAGACTTCACCTTGAGCAGGAGCCAGCAAATATAATCATTTCTGCTGCTCTCGCTTGTTTAACACACATGTACACACACACACACACACACACACAATGACTGAGGCTTGAACTTGTGTGATGAAATCCCCAGCACTCTGGAACCAACATGAGCAACATAACAAAATTTATTAAAAAATGCCCAAAAGAGTATTTTGATATAGCTTCTCTGCTGTTTAACCACATTTATTTACCCATTTTTTCACTCAAAGTATTCTATGTATCTGTGTAATTCTTAAGAATTAGAAGAAGTTCATCTTTATCCTCAAAATCATGACCAAGCTGGTCTGAGATTCATTAACGAGCTGACAGAGTCAATCATCCCCTAAAACAATGGATAATTAAAAAATCAATTTAACTGAATAAGGAGGGACGGGAGTGAGACACAAAAGGAAAAACAGAGGGAAGGTATTAAAGACAGAACCTAAACACAGATGTTTGGCTGTTTTTTCCCAGTGTTTTGTCTTTCTTTTGTATGTCTGCATACAGCAAAATAGTCTGTAAATCCATTAAAAATAATAATAAATTGTCTATGGTCATTTAATATGCTTATTACTCACACTTAATCAAGGAAATAAAGCAGAAAGTAGTACACAGAATGTGAATCAATGTTTATACCTTTGTTATATATTAACATGGTGTAATGTTATTTAAAAAGATAGCCAGATAGATAGATAGATAGATAGATAGATAGATAGATAGATAGATAGATAGATAGATAGATAGATAGATAGATAGATAGATAGATAGATAGATAGATAGATAGATAGATAGATAGATAGATAGATAGATGGTCCATTTCTTAATATATTAAAGATATTTTCTCAGAAATCTTGTTAACTTTTAAATATTCATTATTCAAAATGCTACAGAACAGAAAATGTGCTAGCCATTACTATAGGCTTTCAGTTGCTAAAACGTACCTAATTCTGACAGACCTCTGGGGGTAGCCTGAGAATTTCACACACAACAGTCTATGGACTTTACACAGAATTGTACAAAAAGATTCTCAAGAGATAATATTTAAACCAGCCAATATAACTGAATGAATTTGCAGGTTGTTCCTTATACTACTAATGTATACTACTATACTATTATAAATACTATATGCATATTACTAAGCTACTCTATGTACCATATGCGTATTATCACATAAATATAGTAAGTAGTATACAGCATAGTAGTATTCTGATTCAGCTCATACACATACACATCAACTACATACACATTCCTGTACTACTATAAGTATTAAATGTATAAAATAGTTCTACTTCTACTGTTATATGTACTATTTGCATGCTACTATACAATACAATAAGTGCTAATGAACAATATATTACTATACTATTATACACAATATATGCATAGTACTATACTATGTGCCATATGCATACTACTCTATAGATACAGCTCTGGAAAAAAAAAAAAAAAGAGAGCACTGAATAAAAATAATCAGTTTCTTATGTTTTTTTTCTTACAGGTGCATGTATTGGTGAGATGAACAGTTTTCAGTTTTTGTGAACTGCTGACAATATTCAAAATATAATTATTGTTATTTAGAGTGTATATGACAACACATCAAAATAACCAAAGATCATGCAGTATTTGCAGAGCTTTAATAACTCAAATAAAACAAAAGGCAAATAATTTGTAAACAAATGGTGTTAATGCTTTGGCTAAATAACATTAAGAAATCAGTGTTTGGTGGAATAACCCCGATTTGCATGTGTTTTGGCTCCATGCTCTCCACCAGTTTTTCACATTGCTGTGAAATTTTATACCACTCTTTTTGCAAAAAAGCAAACAGCTCAGCTTTGCTTGATGGTTTGTGACCATCCATCTTCCTCTTGATGACATTCAAGAGGTTTTCAATAGGGTTCAGATCTGGAGATTGGGCAGTGGTCTCTTTATTTCCTGAGCAGTATAATATGCAGTATACAGTATATTACGATTACGGTTACGATTTAGCTATACAAAATATATTACCATATGTTTTGTTTGCATACTACTATAAGTGCTATATGCACACTTCTATACTAATACACACACTATATGCATCTTACTATACTATGTACTATAATACCTTACTATAGTACACTATGTATACTATTATATTATAATTATGTATTATATACATATGCAGTATGGGGTTTTTAAGCATTTAGATTTTCATCACATTGCTCTCAAGTTCTGTTACTTACTTCAGTCACTGACACACTGCTGACCTTCATATGTACACACGCCACCACCCATGTACACACACACACACACACATACACAGAGGTGTGTGGTCACGGACAGTGTGTATTCGTGTGAATGTTTAAACTGATTCTGATACAGATACGGCACAACAGCGACACGTGTTATGAGAAAAAAACATGGACAAATCAAATGTTCACTCAAAATACTGAATTTTTCATAATGGATTCATGTAATGACAAAAATTGAAAGGAAAGACCATTTCAAAACAACAACCACCTCCTTAAACCTGGAGTTGTGCTTTGTGGTTTCACAGAAACATGACAAGACATGTGTTTTTGGTTTTTTTTGGTCTTTTTAACAATAATAAAGAGTTTATAGCTGCTTTAATGTAAGCGAGAACAGTAGTTATATTGTTTTATTAAATGCTATCTGTGGATAAATAGTATGATGTGTCATCTTTAATAAATAATCATTGGCAAACTGCTGTGTTATAAGTGGAATAAAACTCTCTCTCTCTCTCTCTCTCTCTCTCTCTCTATCTATCGCACACACACACACACACACATACACACTCACTCACATACACACACACACATAGTGTACAGTTCAGTGGTGTAAGATTTACAGTGTTTGTATTATTCAATAACTATGTATTAAACTAAATTATGTCACAGATTGTTGCTATAAAAACTATTTATGGATCTTATAAAGATAACGACATCACACCTTTATTTACTATCAGAGATCTTAAGGCAGATATTATGCATGTGTGTGTGGGTGCATGTGTGTGAACACACAGAGCTGTGTTTGTTTACCTTGTTCATAAATCGTGTAAAACACACTTGACATTTGAAACAGAGGCAGTGTTCAGTGGAAGCTGAGAGTCATTGCAGTGGCGTAACCATGTGACTACAAAAGCATCTATAGCAATATCATGGCTTGCAGTGTCTATACCCAGCTTCACTTTAAAAATATTTCAACAATAAATTTCTCTGGGTTTTAAGGAATATGCTTTTTTTCAGGGCGACATTTTTTTATTTTTATTTTTTTACATGAATGTCAATTAATTTATTTTTTTTTTTATTCCTAAATAAGTCTAATTTGGGAATAAGGGTGCAGACATTTTTTGCAGGTGGCATTTTTTATTTGAGTTCATTTAAAAAATAACAGCTACCAAGGAAATAATCAGGTTTACAAACATAGGCCATGTCAAACAAAGGCACAGTTTATCAGCGTAAAAAAAAAAAAAAAAAAAAAAATATATATATATATATATATATATATATATATATATATATATATATATATATATATATATATATATATATAATATACAGAAAATGTGTATGTTTGTGTGAGTGAGACAAAAATTGGTTGCATGGCTCTATGATTTTGTAGAGGATTGTGTGTGTGTGTGTGTCTGTGTGTGTGTGTATTCCTTCAGTGTCTTCTCTTTCAGCTGCTGAATGCTGTGTGTTTTCAGGTCTGACACAAAGGAGCTTCTTTTCACTAAGCGGTGTATCTTTTCTTTAATGTGGAAAAACGATACCTCCAGTGTAATCAAATGAGCTGTTTACAAGGATTAAGTCGTCGCAGGAGCGAATAGCAATGCGGCCTTTACGGACACACAACCAGAACGCCCTCCTCCTCCTCCTCCTCTTCGTCCTCATTCTCGGATTCTTTTTTTTTTTGGTACCACAAACATTTGCTTAGGTCCCTGTGTTTGCGTCTGTCTATTCAGCTGTGCTGAGTTAAAGGAAGTCGAGGTGAGCGTTTTTCTGAGATCACAGACACCTGCTACACACAAACACATGCATGAACACAGAAACACACACAGACACACATACACACACACACACAGACACACATACACACACACAGACACACGCACATAAGCGGAAAGAAATGAAAATTAAATGAAAATTGTGTGCAAAAAAGCCGTGGAAATCCGCTTTTGTCTCAGCTAATGAATCTATGTGTACAATGGGAAAGTGTGTTAGAGGGGAAGTGTCGGAGTCCTGTATGAGATACTGTAGACAGGAGAAAAGGAACATGAGCCCTGACGAATGTGAGCCCTGAAGCACTGAGCGCACTGAAGGAAGTGTTAATTAACATATAGTGAGTCCTCCCTGAGAGAGGGATGAATGGAGCGAGTGACAATACAAGAGTTTAAGAGCTGAAAGCACAGGAAATGGAAAGAACAGGCAAGGGGACAGGGGTTAAAGAAGATGGCAGCCACTGCAACCTCTGTGACCTTTTGACCTTTTTATTTGCTTAGCCTCTGAGTTTGTTTTAGATCCACAGCCAAATAGATGGATGAATAGACAGAGAAATGATCATTGTTACACTTTTATTATTCTTGCCATTGTTGCTTCTAGTATTCTTTGTTATAAATATTATTTTTAGTTTGTTGCAGAAGCACAGTTCTGTTTCGTTGTTTTTTTGTAGTAAATAATGTTTTATTCTCATTATTTATTATTACTTTTACCAATGTTGGTGTTTTTACTAGTAATGTTATTACTGGTAGTTCTTCTGTTAGCATTTATTTGCTAAAGCAATATTCTTCTTCTTATTATTATTATTATTATTATTATTGCTGGTAATATTTATTAATACTTTACTACAATTATTACAGTTGTTATTACAGTTACTACTAATATTACTCTTATCATTTTATTGCACACGTGAGAGTGTGCATGTGTGTGTGTGTGTGTGTGTGTGTGTGTGTGGATATGTAAGTGTGCATACTATTAGAGCTCAGGTGGCTACTGGGTAAAAGACACATAAGGAAATTGGACCTGTGACTACAGGACACACACACACAGTTTCTCTGACTGCTGTTTACATTAATATACAGGGTATATAAAAAATGTGACATACAATTTACTCACCTGTCACATGCAATTATTAAAAAACAAGCAAGCAAGTTAAGAAAGCATAAGGTTGAAAAAGCAGCACATGTTTCCAAGATACCACTAAGTGTAAACTCATTCCATATATATATTCCAAAAATTAATACACGTCTTTAGATTTATTAGTACTGGTGTGCCTGCTTTGTGAATCAAGTCCCTGTTATTACCGAAACGATAAAGTACTGTATTACAGCACATTAATGTAAGCTGTTTTTTTCCTGCAGGTGCACTACTATCAGAACTGCTGTTACAGAGCTTCTGACCAATCACAATCCAGATATCAACAGCACTGGGTGAATTTGTAGTTTGTGTTTGTGTTGTGCGAGAAGCCATTTCTGCTGAAACCTGTGTGTTTCTGCAAAGCCTCGTTTTGTTGAAACTCGTCTGGATTTACACACACACACACACACACACACTTCATGTCTGGATGGCTGGTGAGATTCCAGCATGGTTCAGGGTCACAGCAGGGGAGTGTAGAGAGGTTACAGCTGCCATGTTTGCTTTGATTTTTGTTTTATTAATAGGATTAGCTTTCCTGGCACTGGGATGCCTGCTCAGACCCAAAAGAAGCACCTGAGCTGCTAAACACACACACACACACCCACACACACACACACCATGTCTGTACCTAAGACGTCATAGTAGGTTCATGTCTGCCAAGAGTCATGTTGTCTTATCAGCCTTAAATTAACACTCGTTTGCTGAGATTAAAAAAAAAAAGCAAAACAAAACAAAAAACTAAATCCTTAAAAAAATTATAATCAGGACATTTACTAATAATCTTTACTTTGATCTATTTCTGCTGATAGGCTTACAGAGGAGATAAAGATCCCTATTTTTATGATCAAGATGAAGACATTACAAATTGAGACGGTAACCTGGTAAAGAACAGCTTAACTGTAAAAGGAGGTGGGGCTATAATGAATACATTATCAGGTGAAAGGAAGAAAGAAAGAAAGAAAGAAAGAAAGAAAGAAAGAAAGAAAGAAAGAAAGAAAGAAAGAAAGAAAGAAAAAAAGAAAGAAAGAAAGAAAGAAAAAGTCAATAAACGAATGAATGAATGAACGGATGAATGGCTGAAGAGAACCAAATTTCCCTCTCCCATCCCCACCACTTTCCACAGAGAAAGAAAGTGACCCTACAGCACATTGTAAGACAATCTGAAAAGTTCATGTGGTCTTTCTACCCACCTTGCGCCCTTCATGCACAAGCGCTGCTTTCGCAAAGCCCAGTATTGTAAATGACCCAAACACGCATTTTATGTACTCTTCACACTCCCGCCATCTGGCAGAAGGTACCGGAGAGTCCATGCCACCACCTGCACACTCTGCAACAGTTTCTTCCCTGAGGCAGTCAGATTACTCAACACCCTGCTGCCTCTCAACACTCCCTAGTGCTAGTCCGACTACTAACACACTAGCACTCAATACCACTAAACACCACTGCACTTCAGCTACATCAGACAATAAACACCTGCTACACTGCCAATAGTTTACTGTTGCTTATGTTGTGTGTTTGTGTATTTATATATGTGTATGTTGTTATTCTGTGTATTTATTGATCTGTTTGGTGTATTTATTGTCCTGAACAATCTCACACTGTTGTATATTGTACTTTATTTCATGTGTCAACAATTTTGTTTGGAAACTTTCTCAAACATTTGTTTGGAAACTTTCTTCATAACATTCACTAAAATCGGCAGCAGAAACACAAACCACACCCCATGTTCTAGGGGTGGAGCTTCATTTTAAAGAGGACACATTTACAAGTCACTCACACACAGCACACTGAAGTCATTGTGATCGTAATCATGCTACCAAACAGTTGCTGCATTCCTTCACATGTCCATTAGGAAAAAGTGAGCGAGTGTGTGAGTCCATTATCAGGATGATTGTACTGTATCCCTCACTCCACTTTCTTCACTCCAACACAAAGGACTGGAATGTTTCACACAAATACAGTTCAAGCTGTTTGCGTATGATGAGCTGGTTATTTTTAGCTCTAATTACACGCCTGGGTTAGCAGTAAAACTCCAGCCTGAGTTACAGAGCGACGGAATCAGGCTTAACACGTCGAGCGACGATGTTAATGACAGACAAATGATGAGTTTCACGTCATCAGCATCAACAATACACTCAGACCATCACATGCTTCCTTTTGTTATCATACACTGCTGGAATTTTTCTTCAATTTATTGCTTAAATTGAAGACGTTGGAACAGAAATTGATAAGAAGCAAAACAGCTCTGAACACAACATGGAACTTCAGGCACTCAGCTCACTTTTGCTACATGAAGAACATGAAGTGTAAACACAAGTGATATTTCCACATGCACTTTATGTGTGAAATGTGTGAAATCCAACGCGTAAAATGTATGAGTCAATATGTCTTAATAGTTATGATTAACATGAGGAGATCGGATTTATTGTGTTAAAGTGTAAATTGTCCGTCTTGGTGAAGGGGACATGACGTGTCTCAGTAGTGCACACTCTGGGGAAGTGTAGAGCGTGTTCAGAATAAATGTAATTTCTACATATTTTTCAGCCGAAAGATGGATAACACATTGTGTGTCTGACTTCACAAACCTCCCATCGAGCGTGTGAAATCTGCAGCCTCTGCGTCTTGCGTCTGATTCGTCACTGGCTCTGCAGAAATGTCCTGTAGTAACATTCTTCAATTATTTTTTCCCTCTTTAAAGTGCTGAGAGTAAATCGATATTTAGTCAACTGGTGTAATTGCTCTTCGTGGAATACACACGTGGTGTTATGGGTAAAAAAAAAATCAAAGGGGAGATGAATCGACCTCAGGCCGGATAGTTGGTTGGTTGGTTTAAGATTTGCATATTTCCCTGTTCTCTTAAGGCTACATCTATGATTTGACACACAACACATCCGATTCCTGAATCTGAGCTTTAGTGCTTTGCTTGCAAAAATAGAAGATGGAGATTGTGTGAGTGAAAATCGCTGCAGCTTTAGAGTGGCTTTTGAAAACAAATTGCTGACATTTCTTCAGAGATCTGTTTGGTAAAAAGGTAAATGAGGGAGAGTTTCCCTGTTTAAGCCGCACTGTAGTGAATAGTGAATCACTGGAGGTTAAAAATAGCAGCTTGTTGATGGAGTTGAGACTAAATCGAGCCTGTGAGAGGATTTGAATATAAGGATTAAAGGCATTGTGAACAAATTGCCTCAGTGTATTCATGAGACGGTCAACAGCTGCCTTTGCACACACACACACACACAGAGTGTGCGTTCAGGTTCCTTTTTTCAGCTAATAAGCACACAGTGTTTTAAATTAGCTAATATATTACTCTTCCATAACAACTGAGAGAATTAACCCAGAATTTAAAGCCCAACTGTAATAAACAACAATATCTAATAAACTAATTGATGAACTACACTATAAAATAAAAAATAACAAATAAATAAAACTAAATAATAAACTAAACTTACACCAACTGATCAATTACACAAACCAAAACCCAACACTACTTAAACAACATTGCAGAATATCGCAGTATCACAAGTGTGCTGTTATACTGAATACTGGCATGGCTGTGATTTGGCTGTTGGCACGAGGTCAGTAGAGCGGAGAGATTAATGATTGTGGTGAAGTAGGCGGGTCAGTAGGGCAGAGTGGTTACAGATGCCAGTGCAATACATGGGGCAGCAGTGGGTGGGTCAGTAGTATAAAGGTGGGTTAAGATGGCAGTGAAGTAGGTGGGGCAGCAGTTGGCAGGTCAGTAGAGCACAGTGATTAAAGGTGGTGGTGCTGTGGGTGAAACAGTACAGCAGAAGAGTTGTGGTGAAAACAGCAGTGAGTAGAGTAGAGGTGTTATAGATGGATGTGCAGTGGGCAGTAGGCAGGCCAGTAGTGGGTGGGTCAGTAGAGTAGAGGGGTTATAGATGGAGGTGCTGTAGACAGGTGAGTAGTGGGTGGGTCAGTAGAGTAGAGGGGTTATAGATGAAGGTGCTGTAGACAGGTGAGTAGTGGGTGGGTCGGTAGAGTAGAGGGGTTATAGATGAAGGTGCTGTAGACAGGTGAGTAGTGGGTGGGTCAGTAGAGTAGAGGGGTTATAGATGGAGGTGCTGTAGACAGGTGAGTAGTGGGTGGGTCAGTAGAGTAGAGGGGTTATAGATGGAGGTGCTGTAGACAGGTGAGTAGTGGGTGGGTCAGTAGAGTAGAGGGGTTATAGATGGAGGTGCTGTAGACAGGTGAGTAGTGGGTGGGTCGGTAGAGTAGAGGGGTTATAGATGGAGGTGCTGTAGACAGGTGAGTAGTGGGTGGGTCAGTAGAGTAGAGGTGTTATAAATGGAGGTGCAGTGGGCAGGTGAGTAGTGGGTGGGTCAGTGGAGTAGAGGGGTTAAAGATGAATGTGCAGTGGGCAAGTAGCTAGTGTTTGGGGTGGAATAGCAGGACTGGGGTTAATAGCTGTGTGTTGACAGACTCTCTACACTCTATTACACAAGTATTCGTCATTTAAGTGCCATCATCATCGTCATCATCATCACTGTCATTATCACAGCTGATTACGCTCAGCAGATTAATGAAGCATGTTGGAGAGAGACTGGTGCAGTGAATGGCCAAGTTGTTCTCTCTCTTTCTCTCTCTCTCTCTCTCTCTCTCTCTCTCAGGCACAGACACACACACACTTTTTTCTGAATAAATAGAATAATTCATTGACTATTTTATCTATATATTATCTATATGCATTTTTTATGCATAATTGATCTTTATCTTTATCCCTCTGTTCTGATGAATTTTTTATTCTGATTGGCCAGAAGGAGGTACAGTAGTGTTAAAATTTGATTCTAAGTGTATTTAAAATGTAATAGTAGTTTGAGAATAGTCCATATGCTTGTGATCAACAAATTGGGCTGTTTAGATGTGTAGATGGTCATCACCTTCCGCTCCTTTTTTAGGTGTGGATGAACATAAAGCTGCATTTGAAAAGTATTATTATTATTATTATTATTATTATTATTATTATTATTATTATTATTATTATGACCTTCGTATTTTTTACTTTTCCTCATCACTAGCAATGACAATTCAATAAAACATGGTTTGTGCTCCTGTTTTTTCAGAACTTAACTTCACTCCCAAACACATACTCCTCTCTCCTGCTTCCTGGGATAACAACACATTTACTCGACGGGAGGCTTTTATCTGTTTTTTTCCTCCACTCTTTTCTCTCTGTATTCCATCACAGCACTTCCATTTATTTCCGATGGCGAGACCTCCAGCTGAGACAGACACATGGCTGGCATGGCCTCCAGACTCTGGAGGGAGAATTAATAAACATATCTGGCAACCGAGGCCATGTTTGCAAATGCTGTGTGTGTGTGTGTGTGTGTGTGCGCATCTCCTGAGGAGGCAAAAATTATTTAATGATTCAATTAGCGCAGCATGGAGTGAAGAGCGCGTCCTGATGGAGCGATAATTGATAAACATTTTAATCCAGAGCTGAAATGAGGCCAGCAAGCTGCAGTGATCTGCTTCACACTCTGACACAGATCACACAGAAACATCAGGTGCTGTGTATGTGCTTGTGTGTGTGTCATTGTGTGTTTCTATTTGTTTATTTATTTTTCTATTTACCTTCAGCTCATTAATGATCGATATAAACAATCCTGGTTTTATTTCCTTATTTTAATTCATTAAAAATCATTCTGTTCATTTTACAATATGTCTTCTTATGTGTTTTTGCAGGATACGCCACATATTATTTTTCTTTTCGAGCATAAAATGTAAAGGTACATTTAACTTTTACATTTACAGTATTTTTTTTCCAAGGGTTGTATTCAGAGTCTGCAAATTAAGTTTCAAGGAAAAAATGTGGGCTAAACGTCTTCATATTCAGAAATGGATCTTCTGAGCTTCACATTCAGATGATTAAAGTCACCTGCATGTAATACACATCTCTGAGGCTGCCAGATTTTTCTTTAGAGACAATATCTAAGCCACACCTTTAAACAAGAAATCAGATATAGAAAATGCTGACTGAAGAAAGGAAATTGTTTATTTTTCTTTGTTGCGTAACATAATAAAACGTAATTAGATAAATGTAGGAGACAATTAAAAAAATAAAAAATAAATAGATTACTACAATCATATCTGAATGAGAAAATGGCAAGCACTGAATAGTAGTGTATAATATTTCCAGAACAATATGGCTTCCATGTTCCTTATTCAGCAATGCTTAAAATAGCACTTAATCAAGCACATACTAGTGTTTAACTTTTATATATATCTCATACTCTGAAATGTACACATTTTAATGAAGCCACAAGATACTAAACTGGGTTCATGAAATAGTGTGTGCAGGATGTTCTTGATTTTTAATCCTCTGAAAATGATATTTTGATCAAAATTGAATAATATAATGGAAATGTTTTAATTAATTCGACATGCTTTATTGTAAAGAAAATATGCTCACAGTTTAAAGGACAAGCTGAGTGAGCACTCGTTTATTTCACTTTAAGTTAAATCATAATTTTTACGAATTTTTAATTTTTATAATTTTTATTTTTTTAGATTTTTCTCCTTCAATGTGGAAAAAAAAAACTTCATCAAGAATTTTAAAGGGATTATGTGATTAATTCATTAATAGTGTTATGATGACATTTATGTATTTGATATTGGACATAATATTCCTTAAGCCCAAACAATACATTTCAGCCTGCCATATTGTGGTTATATCAAAGTGGCAGACAGAGATACTGTTCCTCACTTAGCCGATAGCAAGAAAAATACACTAAAATTTAAAATCATGTGTAATTGAGATGAAGTCATGTATAAGTGAGACATGTCTTTATTTTAGACAAACTCTGCCCTCATTTGTGTAACTCCCATGTATCTTCTGAAGATCTGAGATATCAATATTTCAGTATTAAATCAGCACCAACTTCGAAAGCAAACACGGCTGATGTAAACTATGATCTGTACAACTCTATAACATCTCCTACAGGTGAAATGTGTCTTATGTTTGATGTCTGTAGCAACCTTTTGTACATTTGGGCCTCACAGAGCCATCAAAGGTCCTGCCAACAAGTTAAAAGGTTTTAAAAACAAGTAAAAGTGTTGAACAACGAGTGAAAGGCTTTTAGAAAGAGGCCCAGCTCTCACTTCTTCACTGTTGTATTAACACAGGGATTAGCGCTGGGCCGCAAGTGACCTTCAGGTCAGACGTGGAGAAAAACACAGGCTTCAGGGGGTTGAGGTAATGAGACAGGGGTTTTACAACACAGATACCTATGTTGCACAACACACACTCTAATCTGGCTCAACTTCCATTCTTTCTATATAATCCCATATCATAGTGACCACATCACAGCACTGTTATGGAATACTAAACTCTGGTGATTAGTTAGTTTCTAGTGATTAGTTATCATGTCTGTAGTAACAACTTAGTTGTATAGACTTGTATGGAAGATGATTTAAAGGGAAAAAAAATCAATGATCTGGTGAAGTTTTCTGTAGGAAGGCATTTATTTAAATTGTACAATAGTAATCTCCTGTGTGAGCACTTCCTACCAGTTACTTGTTAAGATTTCTGACATCTTCAGGACAGGTGAGTTTAAAGGAGGAGTTAGGAGAAGTATTAACTTTGAGAGAGAAAAAAATAGAGGCTGGTTAGAGAATGACTGTTTATTGCTGCTATAACATTTACTTTTACGTCATTTGCCAGACACTTTTATCCAGAGGGACTTACATTTATCTTATTTATACAACCAAGCAATTGAGGGTTGAGGGCCTTACTCCTGGGATTGTAAATGAGAACATATGCGAGAAGACTTAACTTGTTTCACGAATGATCCACAGCATTAATCTGATTGAAAATTGACGTTTAAGAATTGATTCTTTAATAAATAAATAAAAAAAAAAACTACTGTAATTGTTCCCAAATTACTGTGGTATAAAAGGAATGACTTGATTATTATTATGTTTTACTCCTGACTTATTTTTTTAAGGAAGTAAATACAGACCAACTTACATGTTTTTGTGGATCTTTAAAGTGAAGCCTCTAGGAAAAGAGGCCCTAAAGTAAGTGGACTTCCTCACAAACATCTATCCATAAAACCTGAAACAAAGCCTGGTCTATACGTCCATTTTCACGCTTCAACATCCTACACGATGGGTGGCTATAGATAAAAAAGAGCTTTCTGTTAACGCAGGAGCCTTTGAAAGCCTTTCGGTCTGCCTGGCCGTGGCCCTCACGCTGCCCCAACTTAGCCTTTTGATCCGAATTTTGTACTGATATGCCATCCGCTTAATCCTCTCAGCTCGCCGAGTCCCCAGAGACGAAAGAAAAATACTCTCATACAGGCGCAAAAAAAAAAGAGATGCCATTCGCAATCCCACCTCCTCCGGCCTCTCACCAAAATCACTAAAGAGGCCTAATGTCGTTTTTTTTCTCTGCCATAATAACAAGAAGGAGCAGAAAGTAAATGGCGAAATGGGCTGGGGAATACATTATTCAATCGAAAAGCACTCGTGGCTCGACTCAGGCAAATTGCACGCCTCTGTCTTTTCTCCTCCTCTCCTTTTTTCCTCTCCTCTTTTTAGTGCAGAGTTGTGACAGCAGGTGGATATGAAAACAAAATTACAGACCGCAAAGGAGAAACAAAAATACCATGGTTTCTCTGGCATCCATTCAAGAGATGTGTTTCAGCTGGCAAGGAAATGTGTTTTTTATTATTGTTTACTCCTGCAGTGAAACTCTGATCTCGTAAAAAAATGTTTTGGATGAAATCAGACCCAGGAGAATATAGGTCACTATAGTAAAGTGTGCAACTGAAGTGTGCAAATACAGCCAGATGGATAGATAAATGGATGGATAAATAGATAGATAGACAGACAGACAGACAAACAGACAGACAGACAGACAGGAAGACTGACCAACAGACAGACAGGAGGACTGACAGATACAGACAAGCAGACTGACAGGAAAACAGACAGACAGACAGACAGACAGTAAAAGTAAATCAATCCATTAAAAAATGCAAACACAATTAATGACTTAAGGATTACATACATAAAGACAGTCAGACAGACAGGATGACGGACAGATAGACAGACAGACAGGAAAACAGACAGACAGACAGTAAAAGAAAATCAATACATTAAAAAATGTGAACAAAATTAATGACTTAAGGATTACATACATAAAGATAGTCAGACAGGCAAACAGACAGACAGGACGATGGACAGATAGACAGACAGACAAACAGACAGTATAAAGAAAATCAATCCATTAAAAAATGCAAACCCAATTAATGACCTAAGGATTACATATAAGATCAATTTAATAGAAGTATTTTTCTTTTAATATGAAGTCAGACTTTAATTTTTACTCTCCTCTGTTAAAGGAACTTTAGAGGAAAACGAGACTTTACAGAAATGACATTTTGAAATTTTAATCTGAACTTCCTCAGTCAGACTTATAAAGAGCTAGTTCACTTTACATCTTAACAAGCTTAGCAACATAACATGAGGAGATCTAAAAAAAACTAAAAAAAAACAACAACCAAACTTCTGACACCAAACAGCTCACAGCACTCGCTACGTTTGTGAAAGCCTTCATAAGCTTTCACTCGATTTTCAAAGCATGTACATGTGAAATGGCATGCTGCATTATTAACACGTCGAATTTCATAAAAGCTAAGTTCTGACTTAGAGGATAGAGTCTGATCACTTCATTTCAGCATGTAGCTTTAGCTTCACTGCGGATTATCTGTGTTTTAATGAAGGGTTTATGTTTACACTCATCTGTTTTCCTGACAGATTTTCCTGTTTAGCGTTTAGCGAGCTCCCGTCAGCACTAACACTGATGGACAAACAGATCATAGCCGGCTAATTCCTCTTCACTTTAGCACTAATAGGCTAACATCATCGCAAGCCTATTAAGGGCTGGTGGTGTGAAGCTAGTCACCTAGATGCTGACAGGAGAACGGGAGCGTTAGTATGTGCGCTAATCAGGTTAGTGCAGGCTGGAGATATAAATAATCTAATTACACTGCTAAAATCGCCTCTCTGCCAGATTCTCCACAGAGAATACCGTCATTAGCACGTCTTGCTAAATTTGTGTGAATGTTTCCTTCCCTGAGCAGCTGCTACAGGAACAGGTTAAAGTTGCTCTCAGTCCCTCGTCAAGCTACATGCTGCAAGACTAACATGTTGCTGTCTTTACGCATCATTATGGTCTTTGATGATGAAGAGCTTGGGTGAATATTTAGAGACAAGTAATGGTGATGGTGAAATATAATCTCTTTTGGTGCTATTTAGAAATGTTATTCTAAAAAAATGTACAGTGATTTTCATACATGAAAGTGATGCTAGCTAGTGGTTTGATATTCCTTACCACACAAGCCTCCTGGTGGTCCAGCGGCAGGATCCCGTGCGCTCACTGCCGCGGCCCGGGTCCGATTCCCGGGCAGGGTGCCACCCCAGCCACTGAAGAGTTAACTCTCAGTGCTGGTCCCAAGCCCGGAAAAAATGGGAAGGTTGCGACAGGAAGGGCACCCGACATAAAAACCTGTGCCAAATCATGCATGGATCGAATGATCTGCTGCAAAAAAAAAAACAGCGGACCCTGCCACTGCACAGGACTAACACTAGAACAAAAAAATTCCTTACCACACAAATATAATTAAATTAACATGTTGCTTGTGTACTTGGTTTTGTTGAGTTTTTTTCCAATAAGAAATTTAACTATAGTAAATATTTATTAAACATTATTGTATTAGATTTAGTCTAATGCTAATACATATACATTCATACATACTCCACACTTTGCTCTTAAAAGAGCCACAATTCTCTGTGGCATGAAATGGATTTCACAAGATGCTGAAAAAAATTCCTTTGAGACACTGGTTCATGTTCAATCAGTTTGCATTACACAATTCCTGCAGGTTTGTCAGGCGCATTTTTATGCTGTCAATTCTACCACATCCCAAATGTCAGAATCTATTGGACCACTAAACTCATTGTCCTGTTCATGAAAAACGGTATAAAATGAGTTTTGTTTGTGACATGGTGCATTACAGTATCATGCCGGATGAATTGTAGACATGAAGACATGAACATGTTCAGCAACAATACTCAGATAGGCTGTGGGTCAAAAGTTTGTGAAGAAAACATCCCCCACACCATCACACCACCTCCTCCGGCCTGCACTTTTAACACCTAAGGCAGGTTCATGGATTCATGCCGTGGGTGCCATATTTTGACCCTGCCATCTGTGTGCTTCAACCGAAATCAAGATTCATCAGACCAGGCTACGTTTTTCCACTCTTTAACCATCCAGTGCTGGTGAGTGAGTGTACACTACAGACTCAACTTTCTGTTCTTGGCTGAGAGAAGTGGAACCCGATGTGGTCTTTTGTGGTTGTATTCCATCTGCCTCAAGGATTGACGTGCCATGATTTCTGAGATGCTTTTGTGTTCAGCACAATTGTACAGAGTGATTATCTGAGTCACTGTAGCCTTTCTGTCAGCTTGAACTAGACTGGCCATTATCTGTTGACCTCCCAGTATGACCTCTCTGATCCACAAGATTTTCTTTTGCAGGACTGTTGCTCATTGGATGTTTATTTTCTTTATTGCACTATTCTGAATAAACTCTAGACATACCATGTGAAAATTCCAAGAATATCATCAGTTATAGAAATATTCAAATCAGCTCCACTGGCACCAACATTCCTCATGTCAAAATCCTTGATATCACATTTTCCCTTGTTGTGAACATTACATGAAGCTTCTGGCCTGCCACATGATTGGCTGATGGAGTAGGTGGCATGATTGACTAAGTGAACGTGTGTTCCTAATAAAGTGTCCAGTGAGTGTTTGTGTGCGTGTGCATGTGTGTGTGTGTGTGTGTGAGACTGTGTAGCAGCTATAGTGACATGAAACCTGGAGCTTTGTTATGACTGAACTGAAGAAATAAGTAATGGAAAACCCTGCTGCAGTTAAAATTTACATTCAGCTAAGACTTTGTTTGAAAATTGAAAATGCTGCATGTTTGACAACACACACACACACACACACACAGGCAAGCACGTCTCTCATGGGTTAAGTGAAAGCAGGGCAGTCAGTCGTATCCTGGATAATTACCAGTGCTTAAGTTGGACCACACCTTAGATAAACCCCTAATGCTTCAGTCTGCCGCAAACACTCTGCCTCCAGCAAGCTGTGGCATGTTCCACCCCGTCTGTGTATGTGTGTGTAGTCTGCGTGTTTTTTTTTTTTTGTTTTTTTTCAGTCGTTCTGTGTTTGGTTACCTCACTCATGACATGTTGATCTTTTCAGTACTCACTTTTGTCCCTTATGGAAAGTCACATACATTTCACATATCTTCATCTGAGTAACTAAATGTGCAAAACAGGTGACTTTCATTATGTTATGCTATAAAATATAAATGCATGCGACATCACGGGATTAGTATGCAATCACATAATACGTTAACTGATCATGTGGAAAATAAAATGCAGTCCTGCATGTGAAAATTCTGTGTAATATTTCAAGGTTTTGATATCAGTATCAGAAAGCAAAAACTGATATCATGTCAAATATTCTACATTCAGTTTTGCAAAAAAATAAAGTAAAGTAAATAAATAAATAAATAATAATGGAATGATTTACATCTGTGCATAAATTATTACGTTATTATTATTTTTAGTAGTAGTAGTAGTAATATTATTATTGTTGTTGTTGTAGGATTCGAGCAACACTGAATCTATGTTACAGGACTTTTTTCACTTTGTGCTGCTTTTTACACAATCAATACTTTCAATTCTTATTCTTATTCTATTAGATAAAATAAAAAAAAATGAAATGAATAATTAAATATTTTGAACTACTACTACAGAAGAAGAAGAGGAAGAAGAAGGATATGAAGCTACAAAACTACAAAAACAGGAAGTACTTTTAACTAGATGCCAATTCATTTCAAAATAATGTGTGATGCCTAGAAACTTAAGAAATTCACCTCCCAGCTACATACACCTCTCTCTCTACATACACACACACACAGGTGTGCACCCACAGTCATAGTTAATCCCCAGTCAGTTTTGGTGTGTGTTAATTTGGTGTGTGTGTGTTTTGACTGAGTGATGAATTCCAGACAGCAGCATCTCAATCCCCCAGGAGCCTCGTCACACATTAGAAACCTTTAAAATACTATTTATGAACTAAATAGCGCACAACTGAGAACTGAGGGCAAGAAAAAATCTTTTTACATGAAATGTATATATAATTTATTGGACAGTTGGGGGTTTTAGTACTACTATGTTCCAAATGGACAACCCTGCTGATGGTATTGTTCCTTTAAGACCTTTAAGGGGCTGAGATTTGACCCTTTTTGTTCTATAAGAGTACATGAGTCTCTGATGATGACACACAAATGTAAAAAGTGTCTAGGGTTCTGTGGATTGTGGATGCTTGAACATTTCCAAAGCTGTTCCCAGAGAGGGATGAAACTAAACTGAAGCCTCTAAGGATTCTTGATCTGTTTTTCCAGAAGCATCGAATAGACTGATATTCAGCCAAGAAGAGCATGACGATATGACAATCTAAACAAAGTGCACAATATATTACACTTTTTTTGAATCCCTTTCACCAGTGCCTCAGTATAAACAAGCAGCATAAGAATTTCATTGAACAATGAGGCATGTGGAATTGATAATCAATATAATAAATGTAATAAAGATTTCTGATATTGAAATGAAGGTTACTGTTCGCATGACATGAAAGAATCTTCAGAAAATACAAATAAAATGGTTAAAAATGCATGGTTCTTCAGGAAATATAAATGGTACTTTGATTTGTGAGAGTGTCAGCCTGTTGTTTTTCTGTTTATGGCAAAAGACACAATATTGACCTCGAACCTGTAAATCTGACATTTCCTCTCTGTACAGGCATACACTTTTGTTTTGTCACTCACAGGATGTTCGACATCCTCTCGCTACCACGTTGCTCTTTGTCTCGTCTAATCCCCCTTTATTACGCCGCGTTCATCCAGAGTTCAGTAATGAAACCCGACTTGTCCCGGTACGGTGGTGAGTCATCATCCGATGGCACCTTTATGTGCACTACCTGTTTGTTTTTATGAGAGCAGGTTGTGCTTGGGTCCTTCCTGTGCCTGTGGCTCTGACAATTGGCACTCGATTCAGATTTAGCGCCGTTTTGTCTTGTTAATCGCTGCCTTTAATCCAAACAGAGGATTGAGTCGAGGCCCACCCAGGTGAGAAAGGGCCTGAGCGGCGATGCAGATGTTTGCTCGTGGTTCATGACAGAGATAACACAATA
Organism: Hemibagrus wyckioides; assembly: GCF_019097595.1. Taxonomy (NCBI): domain Eukaryota; kingdom Metazoa; phylum Chordata; class Actinopteri; order Siluriformes; family Bagridae; genus Hemibagrus; species Hemibagrus wyckioides. The sequence continues at coordinate 11,980,513 of NC_080719.1, forward strand.
GGCCTGTGCGTGTGTGTGTGTGTGTGTGTACTATGGGAATCCTTGCCGCTCAAAAACCAGCAAGCAGAAAGTTCCTTTGGCAAATAGTTTGCTTGTTTGTGATTGCGTTTGAATGCGTGCCAAAAAAAAGAGGAAGCGACTCGCTATTATCTCCTGTATTTCTATGTAATCACTCACTTCCTTTAACTTTCTGACCTCTCCTGTACACCTTAACTTCAAATAAAACAGTTTGTTCTTCATAAACACATGTACAAATGAGACCCGAGGCAGCGGGAGTGTGCGGTTTGGTTCGGAAGTGTGATAATAACATGTCAAACGTCTCAGCTTTGAAGTTTCAGAATGAGTTTCAGGTCATATACAAGTTCGACACACTTGCGAGGTGCAGATAATGTTATATTATTATGAGTAAATACGTTAAACAGTTGACATTTTGGGAAAATTACAGGGAGGCAGAAACATGTAGTGGATATGAAGTGAAGCTTCCTGCTGCTGCACAGTGAGTAAAAGTGGTGAAAAATCTCCACTGTGACCTTTTCCCATGATCCTTTGTTGACACACCACACGGCAGAGTGTAATGTCTTCTCATTAAAGAGCAAGTAAGCGCTGCAGAGATTTAGTGGCAGAGCTGTTGCAGTCACTATCCTACAATGCAATATCACACTAATACATCAGCACTGACCAGCGGCACCTTGCACTAAAGTTATTAGCTTTTAACTATTAGCAGAAATCTGTTTCTGTGCTAATGTAGCTGCAAGAAAACAGATTGGTGTAAACAGCCTGTTTAATAATCCACAGTGAAGCAGGATGCTGCTGTAGTCAAGCACTGCCCACTATGGAATGTTCAATAACATGTACATGGTTTGAAAATACACTCGATGCCCAAAAGTATGTGGACATCTGCGCATGACAGCTGTGTGTGTTAAGCAATAGTGAAGTCAGGCAATAATGTCAGGTATGAAAGCAGGGCGTGCAATCAGCATTCCAGTTCATTCCATGGGTGTGCAATCTGGTTAACTGGCTCTGTGAGGGCCACTTAATTAAGGACAGGAACCAGCATTAAACACAGCTACAAATTAATGTGTTGTTTTTTAACAAATAAAATAAAATCTATATTTGTTGGACTAAAACACCCAGACATGCTGTTGTAGGAAAATAAGCACAGCACCATGCACTTTTTAATTTCTTACATATTTAACTAACAAGACTAATTATCTAAAAATCTATAAATGTGCGTACTTTAGCTGTAGACTGGAGACAAGCACAGGTTAATAAACCACATCAGTCACACTGCGTTAGAACATAATGTCACACACACACACACATAAAAGCATGGAGAAATTCAGCCGTAAATCAGAAACCAGGTAAATTATGGCACACTCCAAACTTCATGATGACTTCATTTTTTTTGTACATTTCCCTGAGTGAGTGACTGCAGCCTTGATTACAACATGATTTGAGAACGTGTCTTCATATGTGTGTGTGTGTGTGTGTGTGTGGGAGTTCTTGATAAGCATCTGCTTTCTTGATGGCTCAGTAGCACTCAGTTTGCTGAGTGAGTGTACTGTAGGGTGGAGGGATGGAGGGATGGAAGGATGATGTTTGTTTGGAGCAAGGATACGGTCAGGCCACCATGGCTGAGATGCAGAGATGGACAGATGAAAGCAAGCGGCGCTGAAAGAGACACGGCCAGCGCAGAGCACCTGAAGAAACAGAAACACAGCAATACGAAGTGATAAAATCACTCATTCAGCCAGAGAGAGAGGGAGAGAGAGAGAGAGAGAGAGCAAGAGAGAGAGAGATGGGGGGATAGGGTATGGAGAACAAGAAAGGGAAAGAAAATAAAAATGAAGAAGAAACACAGGCAGGGAGAATGAGAGAAGTTTTTTTATTCTTTAGGGGAGAGAGAGAGAGAGAGAGAGAGAGAGAGAGAGAGAGTATAAAAGAGAGCAAGTGAAAGACTAAAATACAAAAAAGAGAAGACTGAAAAAGCCAATAAAGTGTAATGACAGAAAGTGAGAGGTGAAGACAGAAAGAAAGAGGGAAAGAGTGAAGAGAAGAAAAAAGAGAAGCAATGGAGCTGGAAAGAAAGGGACGGATGAAGAAGAGATAATATAGGAATAGTATAATAGAGAGATAATAAGATAAAGAATAATAGAGAGATGAAGGAAGAGAAAGAGATTAAGAAAGAAAGTGAATGTTAGAAGAGATGGAAAGAAAGTAAGTAAAAAAGTAAAAATAAATGTGTGTGTGTGTGCTTGTGTGTGTGTGCGTGCGTGCGTGCGTGTATGCATGTGTGTGTGTGTGTGTGTGTGTGTGTGTGTGTATGCGTGCGTGCGTGTGTGTCGCTGATGGATTGTTCTAAATGGTCAGATCTCTCTCTCTCTCTCTCACACACACACACACACACACAGTGAGGGTGCTCTCAGCCATTCAACATAGCCATCATTTAATCAGTGTGGGTGTGTGACTAACACACCAACAATAGCCTTCAAAGTGTATAAGATACAAACAGAACACAAACAGACTCAGAACACAGAATTATATAGGTGCCCATAATTTTTTTTTTTTCAGAAAAACATTTTTACTTTCTTTTTTTAAATATTGTGCACTTTATTAAACAATTCTTTTCAGGAAACAAGAACCCTTTGACTAATCACATTAGTAACAATTAACGATTTTTTTTATGGTTTTGGGGGGCACTTAGTTTTGCACCAGTAGAGCTGCAATGCTACTGAGTGCTCACTCTGTGGCCTATCTAGGGCTTTAATATGTATGTCTATGCTATGGGGACACACACACACACACACACACACACACTGGCCAGCACATTCACTAATGGAATTAAAGAAATCTCAGAGTTGGCCAATAGGCATAAAAACCGCTCACAAATTCCTGGTATTAAATTGAGGAGACTGACATTTTTTTTCCCTGAGATTAATTTCAGGCTGACTCGGCTCGAGGTTGTAGCATTGGGCTCCTCATGATTTGGTTGTAGTATTAAAAAAAAAGTCCATAAACAGCAAGAGGATTTCAAGGTCATGTTCAATTTACTGTTCCTGCTCTCACACTGCATCTCATTCTCCTGCAGTGGCTGAGTTTCTACAAACTAGCCATTTCTCTACACATTTTAGAGTAAATACAAATGTAAGATTTATTCAAATCCCGACTCTTCTGATCTCCCCAGAAGATGGTTATGATAAAATAACATATATGGAAACTAAGCTGGAAAAGCCAATAGCCCGAGACTACAAACCTGTACTCTTACCTTCCTGAGACTACAAACCTATGCTCTTACTATCCTGAGACTACAATCCTGTACTCTTACTATCCTGAGACTACAATCCTGTACTCTTACTATCCTGAGACTACAATCTTGTACTCTTACTATCCTGAGACTACAATCCTGTACTCTTACTATCCTGAGACTACAATCCTGTACTCTTACTATCCTGAGACTACAATCCTGTACTCTTACTATCCTGAGACTACAATCCTGTACTCTTACTATCCTGAGACTACAATCCTGTACTGCTACCATCATGAGGGCACAAACCTGTACTGTTAACATTCCAAGGGCTTCAAGCTCCTACTCCTGCCATGTCAAGGCTAATAAGGTTCAAATTCCAATTACTATGAGACCTAAAATGTCCTTTTCCTACCATCCTTCAAAGCTTGGAAGCTATTAATCCAACCATCCTACAAGCATAAATTTCTATCTTATTTATTTATTTAATTATATATTTATTTATTGATATTATGATTGTCCAACTTTTATTAATGTGTTTATGAATCATTTTTACCTGAACTGAAGATAAACTCCTTTGTGCTCTGTTAGCAAACACCCATGAGGCAGTTGGAGGTCTGTTGTCGCTTGTGTGTGTTTTTATCTCATTTTTAACCTCAGATCAGCAGAGGGATTGGCAAAGGAAGTAAGATCGCCGGCTCTCTGTGTGGTCCTGACTGAGTGGGAGTGCAGATTTTTGCCCTGAGCTGCTCACTTCATGCTCCGTTGCCTTTCGTGCCCCTCCTGCACCCTTCACCTTTTCACCTGCACCCTTCCTCCCTTACCTGTACCCTTCACCTTCTTACCTCCAGCCCATTTTTTAAATACTGATCTGAAACTTCCTGTAGTTTGGCTTGCATTCCGGTCCTATTTTTAACACACCTTTGTTGATTGCAATGACTTTATCAGCTCATGAGAAGTTTGTTAGATACTGTTAGGTAATGAGTTGCACTGACATACCCAGAATGCATTGCAGTGGGTAAATTTTTAATGGGTGAAAAAGGTGGATGAATTTTTTGATTACTGTAGGAAGGCACAATAAAATCTTTGTGAATATCTTTGCTATGACAGTTACTCAACCTCAGGTACATCAATTAAGTTTATAAGTCAAGTTCATAAGGATGAATGATTAGTGTAGTGATTTGTGTATTTATTTATAAAACATGATATGTTCTTTCTGGTTAATATATTTGGAACTGGTTACACTACCAGACTAGATGCAATATCAGTTGTATTCTGTCACCTGTCATGAATCCAGGGCACTTTGCATCAATGTGACTTTCAGCTTTTTGCCTGTTTTGTAAGTTGCTTTGTATAAGTCGTCTGGTAAATGACTAAATGTAAATATAATGTAAATATAATGGGTCAGGTCAAAAATAGCTTCAAGTCCTGACGCATCCCACTTCTGCATGGTGAACTTTGTATCTGCCCGATCCTCCCCCAAAAGCAGTAATAAGCTCTTCATCTGACTTACTGTTAACATTCGTCTATCACATGATCTAATTCAGATTATATTATTTTGTGGGTGTGGAATGTAAATGTTTTTTCAGTTCCACCTAAAAATGGTAGTAGCTTTATATAGTGTGTAAAGTGGACTATATAGCAATATCTGAAGTAGCTAAATACTGTACACTCACCAGAAGCATCAACAATCAACAAGAAGAAGAGGAAGCCTTTATTATTGTCATATATACATTACAGCAAAGTGAATTTCTTTCTTTGTATATCCCAGTTTTGGAGGTTGGGATAACCCAGAGACTTAACCACTTGACCTACCACTGCTATCTAATCCAAGCCAGATTTTTCTTTGTAATGTAACAGGATAAGAAAAAACACAGTTATCTTTCTTCCATATTTGTGTCAAACAGTAAATGGAAACTAGTCACATGTTGAAACGAAAAAGTTGTGAGTGGGGAACTGAAGAAACCTCAGACCAGAAACATATCATAAATATTAGTTGATAAATCATTCAAGTCAATCATTTGAATATGTTGCTTTTATTGTCATACCTAATTTGCATAAAATTGAGAAAAGTTGAATACAGATGTTGTTTGATGCTGAAATTGTACCTCTCTTAACCTAGAAAATGCAATGTGAACATAAGGAAGTAATCTGATTTCATGAGGCAATTGATCCAGTTCACATTGGATCTTAACACTAACCAATGACCAGAGACAGAACGTAGCCATAGTTTTACTCATGTAGGCTCTTGTAAGATAGAGAGAGAGTGAGAGTGAGAGAGAGAGAGAGAGAGAGAGAGAGAGAGAGAGAGATAGATGACTTGTGCATCCTGGGATTTTTAAGCGCTAAGCAAAATGACTCACTGCTTGTCTCCGAGTTGATCAGCGTAATTGAGTTTATGAAGTGCAATCCTAAGCTACTCAGATAGCAGAACCATTTTAAATGTCTAATCTGAGGCAACTTGCTGAACTTTAGGCCTCAAACATTCTCATTTACATACGAGTCAGCGTGAATTTCCTGAGCACAGCAGAACCATTATCTGACCTTTGGATAGGCTGGACAAAATGACATCACCCCCTCCCCTCCTGCCCCCCATAACACAGGGATTAATCACACATTAAATTACCTGGCGTGTACGCATACATTTCAGTGTCAGCAGCAGGAGCATTTTTTCATTTTTTAAAAATATTTTCCTTCTCAAAGTTGGTAGCAACTACTTTGTGAAAGAAATAAAATCCTTGTAACCGATTGGTTTTGGGACTGATATAGTGACATTCTGCCTGGTTTACTCTTTTCTTTACAGAAAGGAAAGATTAAGACAATCCGTTACAAGCCACCTCGACTTAAAGCACCAGCAGCAAAGAGGATTTCTCGGCTTCTGTCGCTGAGGATGCTGAGGAATCCGGCTGCGTTCGTTTTCGTTTTTGCTCACCTTGAAGTGAACTTAAGGACCCTGAAATAAAAAGGCATGGCCCTAATGTGACTCTTCAGGTTCACACTTGCACACCTGAGCTTAAAGCCGAGTTTGTCCTGCGTCTCATTACACCTACATTTCCCATTAATGCCATATCAAAAAGTGTGAAACATGGATCAAAGCCTGAAATTCACAGTGATCCGTCATTCTTATCAGCTTATGAAGGATGCTGCCTTTCTTGTTTCCTGTTTAAGCTGTTTTTCTGCAAAACAAGTCACCCTGAGTCATGATGTAGCCATCAGGTAAATATGGGATTTAGGACTTTTATAGTGTAGGGGTTAAATAATAATCACCATGTGATCAGGAGAACCATCACCTCTTCTTTATGTGCTGCTCCATAAAGACAAAGATTTTGAACTAATTTAATGTAGATCTTTGTTATGACTGCTGTCACACATCACTGATGAACTACGTCATGCACACACTTGTGATTACGTTTATCTTTAAAATGATGAGAGTATTGAGTGCATTTTTTCTTTTTGAAATTAAATCTTCATTATGGATGCCACAAAATGTTTAGGAAATGGTAAAATAGCCAGAAGTATTTTTTATTATAAGAACTATTCTCTCATGTATGTCTCATTAGGTCTGTTTCAATTTACATTACACAATTTTGTTAAAAACATCCATCTATTTTGATTTGGCCCTTTTCAATATGATGGTAATATGAAAACAATAACCTGTTAGAACAAGTGCATTAATATTAACTTGTGATGCACTATTGTCAGAGCTGCTGTTATAGAATATTAATCAATATCATCTGTCCAATCAGAATTGAGAAATTGTGTAGTTGAAGTTCAACTCTTGAAGTTCAACAGCTGCTTCTTAGACTTTCATATAAGTGAATTGGAGTAAAAATGTCTTCTATTAAAGTCGAAGTAGAATCCTTAGACTTGCTTTGTCGAGGTGGATACGGCCGTGTCATTGGTTGTAAAGTGGGATGTGATTGGTCGTCTCAGCCGGGTGACATCAGCAGCCGTTAGTTTTGTTCACTGTGAGTGATTTATGATCTGAGGGTTATTGCTCAGGAGTCGAGGCCTGCTGTTCTTTTAAACATGGTGACAGCTGGGAGACTCAGCACAGCTTTTACATTCACACACACACACACACACACACACTTCATCTATTTAAGGTTTCAAAACAGACAACACAATGTCTTGGTTAAAGAAATAAAATACAATCGGCTGAATTTCATCTCTCATGTCTTCATTTTATTTATGCATCCTTGCATAAGCACAGTGCTGCTAAATTCTGGATTCTGATTGGTCGGAAAGATTAGTTATATTCTGTAGTAGAAAGGTTAGTTTGTTTCTATAGTAACAGCTCATTCATAAGGTCGTGTATAGCTGACAGTCCACAGAAATAGATCTGAAAAAATGTTGATATGGTGGAGTTTTCTGTAAGGATGCTTTTATTTAACAATTATGTAAGGAAACTGTAAGCTGTAACTTTAAGTTTCTGACATCTTCAGGACAGAGGAGATTACAGTTTCTCTGTAACATGATGAGCTGTGTTTTGTTGTTGTTGTTAAATTATTTACTTCAAAAGAGAGAAAAGAGAGGCTGGTGATAAAACAACATAACATTCAGCTATAAGCATATAAAAGTATGATTTTTCATTCTACAGTAAATGAAAAATACATTAAATAATCTAATAAATAATAGCAAATAATGCAAACTTTGGTGAGTAACATTAACTGTTTCATCTCACCATCCCGTTGTTGATTATTTTACTATAACAGCGCTCCACTGAGTGTCAACATTGCTGTTCAAAAATGGCCAACTACAACACTGGTAATTGAAATTATTTTCTTTTCATAAATGTAAACATTTTACAAAGCTGTAATCCCAACACTGTGTTGATTACTTCCTCTTTTTTATTCACTATTATTTCTTGTTTGTAAGATTTCAGTGCAGTACCAGCAGCCTCCCGCTACTCTCCCACTGTGGTGGGATTATGCCGTGGCGATTGGATGAAAAGATAGGCACAATGAGATTTAAGATTTACGGCACGCATTGATGAGGAATAAGAAGTTCGAAAAAAACACAGAAAGAGACCCTGTGCCAGTCACCACCCACATCTCGTTTATCATGCTCGTTTACGTAGCAGATGGCAGTGCCAAGCTTGCCAGAAAAGCGTGCCAGGCTCACACCAAAAAGCGTCCGGGCTCCTAAAAGAGTCAGCTGCATGCACATGGCATTAGTGTATAGCTGACCTGTCTGGAAAGTTCCACGCCTGCTGGCGAGGTGTTTGTGTGCCCAGGTGGCCCGCTGGAAATAAATTTTCTTTAGAAGGAGTCAAAGACACTAAAACGGCTTTTGTTTCCAAGACGCCAAGTGTCCAGAAGCCAGAGACTCGCCCCGTACAATTTGTTTTTCCAAAGACGGGATACTGTCGCCCTCTCAAAGGCCAACATATGCCACGCTGGAGCTGTACAGGGCCATAAAATCACATTAATGCAGCACCGACCTGAGGAGAATACTCTGCAAAGGACACCGGAGTCATGAGCCTCGAATGCAGGTTTATAAAGAACATTTTGTAAACATTTCTTATAGACAGATCTTAAAAAGTTCTTGTCTGGTGCACAAATGTTCAGAACAGTTTGGACAGAAGTCAAAAGATACTTCTTAGATAAAAAAGATTTCTCAAGTGTTCTTTGGATAGCTAAATGTTTTTAGCTTTCTAAAGGGTTTTTCTAGATGGACCTCTATTTTGCTAACTTATTGAACAACACAAAAAAGTTTAATCTTGTTTGGAGTTTGTTACCGTTATTTATCTGTTGTATATATGTATATAGTAAAAAAATGTATATATTTAACGTTTAGCAAACTAAGAATCCTTATCTTTAAAAACAAAACTATACAACAACAAAACAACTCCAGGTCTGTAGGCATCTTAGCTTTGTAAAAGGTTCTACAGTACCTGAAGCCTACTTGAAACACAGCTGTACACTTTTAGAATAAACATTAAATTAGGAATCATTAAGGATTTTATTCTGTTATCTCTCTCAGTGATTCCTTGAAGGTTTTCATATATATAAATTTTTGCAAACTGAACAATTGTTCAATTTTGTTCAAAAAGTTCAATTTTGAGGCACAGACAGACAGACAGACAGACAGACAGACAGACAGATAGACAGACAGATAGACAGATAGATAGATAGATAGATAGATAGATAGATAGATAGATAGATAGATAGATAGATAGATAGATATGTTTTATATAAGTCCTATTTTTTATATTGTTATCTCTGTTAGTTTTATGTTTCATTATTGTTTCTTTGTCATTTTCAGGATTTTTTAAATTTTTTCAGCACACAGCTGTCAATACATTTTTTGTTGAGATTTTCCTTGTAATTTTAGCTAGATGAGGTCATGTCCTTGTCCCTGTCCTCATCCCTGTCTCTGTCTCAGCTCTGTCTGGCCTTTTCAGCCCTGGACCCTGTTGGGCTCAGCATAGAATCGAGGCGATTATGCTCAGACGGTTTCACAGCACAATCAGCTGTTTTTGCGTGTGTAAATGAGAGCAGTGTATTCTTCCCGAACACAGACAAGCGCACGGTAAACAAAGCGCCTGGTGTTGCTCACGCTGCTGTAATTATCTGCAGGCCGACTGAAGCAAAGAGAACGCATTGTCTTAGAGCCGTGACGGAGGATTACTGAGTGCAGAAACTAACGCCTGGCAGACCAATCACACTGTGTGTCACATTACTTACACATTTACAACAGGAAGTGGAGATTGATGCCTTACAGCTATTGCTGCACATCCAATCCATTCTCCACAAATACGCAATATCTAAAATTCAACACACTTTCATTTTCTTTCGTCTTTTCCAAAAAATTGTCCATCATAAAGTTGTTTCTCTAACATCTATCTATCTATCTATCTATCTATCTATCTATCTATCTATCTATCTATCTATCTATCTATCTATCTATCTATCTATCTATCTATCTATCTATCTATCTATCTATCTATCTATCTATCTATCTATCTATCCAGGGCTGAAAAGGCCAGACAGAGCTGAGACAGAGACAGGGATGAGGACAGGGACAAGGACATGACCTCATCTAGCTAAAATTACAAGGAAAATCTCAACAAAAAATGTATTGACAGCTGTGTGCTGAAAAACTTTAAAAATCCTGAAAATGACAAAGAAACAATAATGAAACATAAAACTAACAGAGATAACAATATAAAAAATAGGACTTATATAAAACATATCTATCTATCTATCTATCTATCTATCTATCTATCTATCTATCTATCTATCTGTCTATCTGTCTGTCTGTCTGTCTGTGGATCTGTCTTCAGATCTTGAAAAAAGAAATTGCATTAAATGTGAAAATCTCAGATATATCAGGTTAGGACTCATCCTGGACCAACGGTTATATAGCAGATCCTGAGTTCCCTCCATCTGAAGAGGTAATTACACTCATCCGTCCTCAGGCCTTTGTGTCAGTTGTGGGTTTTTGTGCCTCGCCTTCCACCTGCCAGCTGTTCCCTCGCTATAACCCAGATCCCACCACACAATGGCTTCGTTTACTTTACATGAAACTCTCCTTCACCTTCCCAGCATGCACTGCGAAAAAGCCGCGGCGTCCCTAACCCCGCTCCTCTCGGCTAACTCTCAGATGAACTCTTTTCTTTTCTTTAAACACACGGGAAAGCCTGCGAGCGAATGGCTTCAGGCTTTCCTGCCTGTTTGAAGTTATGATGCCTTTCAGATTCCGCTGAAACTCCTGTCGTGTTTGGAAAGGATTATTTCCGCACAATTGTTTCTTTTTCTTTCAAGCATGTCTCAGTTTATTTTGATCATTTTTATGAGCATTAGTGCCAGAATTATTACAACACACACACACACACACACACACACACATGATTTATAGCTGTTTAGCAAACACATGAATGAAGACGGCTCACTTTATAGTTAAATTACAAATAAATTCACACGCAAACTGAATCAATCTGCCACTTGTTGAGATTTTTATGTTAATGTTTGTTACCTAGATACTTACAGAGCAATAACAGAAATCTGTCTGTCTCTATCTGTCTGTCTGTCTGCCTATTTATATTTACTTCTCTTTTCCCTCTGTCGGTTTATCTGTCTATCTGTCTCTGTCGGTTTATCTGTCAGTCCGTTTATCTCTCTCTCTTTCTTTAACTTTATCACTGTGTATTTCCTTTAAAACAGCAGAATTTACAGCATTTAGCAGATGTCTAGTTGTCAACCTGCATATCTCTCTCAGTCTATCCTGATCTCTTTAACTATCATTTTGTTTATCTCTCCATCTGTCTGTCTGCCTGTCATTCTTGCTAATCTAATCTGTCTACTTACCTGTCAGTCTGTCTATTTCTGATTATTTGGTTGTTTGTCTATCTGTCTATGTCCTTGTTCATTTTTGTGTATAGTATATTTTCCTGTTTTGACGCATTGTCTATCGTTCTATTTGTGTTTCTCTATCAGTCTGTCTGTCTGTAGGTCTATCTTTCAGTTTGTTTATTTCATTCTATTTGTGTTTCTTTTTCTGCCTGCCTTTCAGTTTGTTTGTTTTTCTGTCTGTTATATTTGTCTCACTTTCTGTCTCTGTCTTGTTAACTGTACATTACATTTGTCTCTCTTTCTCTCTCTCTCTCTCTGTCTGTATGCCTGTCTTTTTATTCTGTCTCTTTCTATTTGTCTCCCTCCATTAATCTGTCTGTGTCTCTGCTGCCAGTCTGTCCCTTTTGATCAGTCTGCTTGTCTGTCTGTCTGTCTGCCCCCCCACCATTCAATCTGTCTGTCTTTCTGTCTGTGTATCTGTCTCTTTCTGTTGCTCCGTCTGTCTGTCACTCTGTATGTCTGTATTTTTTTCATTTGTTCATCTCTCTCAGTCTGTCTGTTAGTAGGCCTGTCAGTATTTCTCTCACTGACTGTCTTTCAGTCTTTCTCTTTTTCTTTGTCTTTCTGTCTGCATTTCTGTCTTTCTGTTTGCTTTTCTGTCTGTCTGTCTCTCAATCAGCCTGCCTGTCTGTCCATTTTTATGTTTGTATAGCTCGTTCTATTTCTGTCTGTCTGTTAGTCTCTTTTTATTTGTGCCTCTTCTCATGCGGGGCAGTGGTGGCTCAAGTGGTTAAAGCTCTGGGTCGATGACCAGAAGATTGTGGGTTCAAGCCACAGCACTGCCAAGTTGCCACTTTTGGGCCCTTGAGCAAGGCCCTTAACCCTCTCTGCTCCAGGGGTGCTGTATCATGGCTGACCCTGTGCTCTGACCCCAACCTCCAAGGCTGGGATATGTGATGGAAGAATTTCACTGTGCTGTAATGTATATGTGGCAAATAATGCTCTTTCTATTTGTCCTATTTTGATCTGTCTGCCTCAGATGTAACATAACATAACGTAACATTTTCTGTCTTGAATGTAAAAATAAACGTTTCCCCTCATTCTGTTTGTATCATCTGCAGTGTAACACATGTCGAGTCCTTTCACATCCCCAGGTTGTTTGAGCCCGACATTCACTGTGTTCTTCTGCTCATATGCTGGAGCACACCAGTGTGTGATGATGAAGTCCTGTGGTGTGAAACATGCTGTTGTCACTAAATATGTCATGTTTGTGGTTTGTTCATAAACAAACCCAAATTAAGATCAGGATGCTGGTTATGGGATTGTGGTTCCACCTCGGCTAGATGCCGCACATAATTTTATAATTATGTCATTTTTAACACCCAATTAGTGGCAAAGTGACACAGCAGTGTGTAATACAGTGGAGAGATGTTTCGGATCCAAACTTGTCCATGACTGCTATGATTTCTGGAAGTATTTTAGGTTATATTAATAAATGAATCGATAATAGCATTAAATAACATGAGCTAACTAACACACATATTTGCTGCTACTATTAGGCATTCTAGCTAGCTAGAATGTTTTATAAATCCTATTAAAGATTTTATTAATCATAGCTAGCATTTAGTGCTATCTGACCAGCTAGTAAACATGGGGTAACTGCTCACATTTGACAGCTGGCTAACATAAGATAATATAAGATTAGATAGAACTTTATTAATCCTGAAGGAAATTCTAATAAGCAATTGATACATTATTGATATAATTTAAAAAAATTTATTGGTGATAATTTACTGTTTATTATTATTATTATTATTATTATTATTGTTTACTATTGATTATTATTAATATTATTCATATTAATACAAAAATAGTATACAATAAAGCTCCAATTATATAATTATTGGCAAATTGCAACAGACATAAAACACTTTGGGACCACTTTGTTGTTATTTGAAAATAATCTGCTTTATACTGAGGTCACATTACACCACTCTGTCACTGATGCCACATTGTGTATTATTCCTTACATATAGTATATTGTAATATCATATAACAACTAATTAGCAGTTTGTGTTGCTCACTGTTCTTGTTCGGATGTTCTTATTCACGTTTCCAGACGTTTGATGGCATGTGGAAGTGTTTAATCTCTAACTGAGATCAGGCTCCCCCTTCCTCATCACACCCACCAACTCACCCACACACACACTCACAGATATTTCTGGAATGTGTTATTTTGACTGACAGACTCGTCTGAGTGGGGAAACACGAATTCAGGTTTGCATGAAAGGTCAGATGCCAATCTCACACTCCGTCCTGTAGGTGAAGTCAAACCGGATTCCTCAAGGCTCAAAGGCATGCTGGGAAACGTTAATGTTTAACTGCCAATACAAATATGCACAGGTAGGAGTGAAGGGATTAAAAGATTATGACAGAAATGTAGCCTCACCTGGGAAAGCTGACAACAACAACAACAACAACATCAATAACTATAATACAAGCATCATTTGTATGTTTATAGATAGCGAATGAGTTACTTATCTCTGTAGCTGCATAGCAAACCACATCATTAGCAGTAAGTTTGCAAGAATGCTTTTTACCTATAGGAATATTCATGTTCAAGTGAGATCTTGGCAATTTTCCACTTTCCAGTAGGAAAAATTAGATTGAAGGCTCCTCCAACATGTAATTCCTACACAGAAAGTCTTCTTAAGAGATCTGATTTCTCTAAATTCCATGACATCACTTCAACATGGTGTTATTCATACTGAAAAGTAAGAACAAGAAATAACAGAGTGGTTTATTTTTTTTAAGCAATTTGAAATTGCTATGTTTGAAATGTAGATTTTTTGATCAGCACACTTTTTTGAAGACACCTTCTTAATTTCTGTTTTTGTAGTCACAGTGATGGCTTCAGTTCCCATGAACACTGTCATGAACTGTCATGAACTGTCATGAATGCAGCAGAAAACACCTTCAAAGTTGAGAGATTGACTAGTTATTTAGGTAACTAATGATTACTGGTTAATATTATATACAATATTCAGTGGTTATGTTATATAAAGAATATATTTCTTGCAGTTACACAGTTTGTGGCTCGAAATAAAAAATGCTGCATATCAAAGCAAAAAATCAAAGTAGGACATTTTACATACAATATATTTACTTGTTGTTGGTGTAATACCTTATACATTAGCTACTATGATGATGTCATGGTCTTGATACTTTTGATGAATTATCTAGCAACCTACATTATCCCTGTCCCCAACAGGTCATACATCTGTGTGTGTGTGTGTGTGAGTGTTGGCAGACAGTTTTCATCACGTCTTTATTCACTGTCATAGCCTTCTGCCAGCAGCAACCAGTTCCGTGCAGACATGTTTGAAATAATTTCGAAAATGGAAAGTATATGTAGTGACAGAGTGTAAAGAGTCCACAGATACACACATGATACATATCACCTGGTCTGGTCTATCTACAGCTCTAGGACAATTTTTGCTTGCACAGGAAGGACTTCCTGTCTGAAACAGAACCTTCATGGAATTACACTGCAGTTGATTCTTAAATTCAGCTTCACATACAGATACACTGACCATTTGATCAGCTCCATTTGCACCACAGCACTGGATTGTGATTGGTCAGATGGTCTTGATTCATTTTCTATAACAGCAGCTCTGACTGTAGTGCAGTTGCAAATCACAGTTAATAGTATATTAATACACTTCTAATATAGTTTGTTGTTTCTAGAGTAACAGCTCATTCACAGGGACTTGAATGGAAATCACTCAACATAAAAACGGATGGTGTGATCATTGAAAGGGTGAAGTGTTCTTTTTTTTTGGTTGTTTGTTTTGTAAGAAGATGTTCATAAAATATTTGTGGAAGGAGTCTGTAATGCCAGTGCCTTGTATCAGTCAGAGGTAATGCTGTAATGATTTTCAGTTAAAATAGATAAATAGATTTACATTAAAATATAGATATTTATTAGAGATTCTCCATAAAGTGTTTTTTTTGTTAATAAACTGTTTCTCAAGTTTACTCACAGACACACGTTTGTAACTTGCAATTATTTTATATCTATATTTTATATTTTTATATTTATATATATATATATATATATATATATATATATATATATATATATATATATATATATATATATATATATATATATAACAGACACAGATGTTTGTAACTTCTTGCAATGAACACAGATCAGAAACAGTCATGTTAATGTGACAAACATGATAATAAACCCTGCCAGAAGCTGGTAAATTGTAAAATGCTTTGTGGTCATTTTCTCTGGTTTATTCCGCTGTGGTCGAGCTCAGTGTAGAAATTTATCTTGTTACCATTAACGGGCTGCAGCGTCATCAATAATGCAAAAGGAACAAATTTTGAATTTGACACCGATTGGGTCAGTCAGAGTTTTCAAAATACATCCGCATGAATAATTGACAGCACCAATCCAATATAGGAGCAGTGGAGCATGATGTTAGACAAGCACAAGGCCAATGAGTTCACAGGGTAAAATACTAACACATAAAACTTTAGAATCTGAATTGAAAATGTGTGTTTGAGCTTGGTGTTTATAACTGACATGCTACCTGAGATGAGATGGTACATGCCAAACATTTCTCCCAGACTTACAAGTTACTTTATTCTTTGATCTATGATTATCATAGACACCATGGACTGTGTCATGAAAGCATTATATATAATATTGTAACTCAGAGCTCTGATAACGCTTGTGTTAATACACGTGTGCTTATATGTTATTTTTCCTAAAGTAACAACTCATTCAGATAGCCTTGTACAATGGCTTTTATGATAACTATAAGTCAAAAGTCAAAGTCAGAGTCAAAGAAGCTTTATTGTCACTTCAACCATATATAGCAGATGCAGTACACAGTGAAGTGAAACAACGTTCCTCCTAGACCAGAGGTGCTACACATAACACAGACGAAGTACAGTGACACAGACAAACATAGAGCTAGAAAAATTAAACTATAATTTAAAAATTAAAATTAAACTAAAAAATTAAACTATACTTAAGGTGCAGTCTTTAAGAACTAGACATACAACAGAAGTGCACAGGAAGACAAGACAAGACAAGACAAGACAGTGCAGACAAACAACATATAGGCCGACTTTGTGCAATGAACAAGACAATGTGCAAAGAACAGTGTATACAGTGATTGCAGATATTAAAGCGACACATGTAAACAGGATTAATATAAATATATAAATGTAAAGTGGCATGTGCGTGCAAACAGGACAATTTAGTGTGTTATGTATGTGTGTGTGCCCGTGTCCAGCACAGTTCAGTTCTCCTGTTGAGATCAGATCTTGGTTGTGTGTGTGTGTGTGTGCGTGTGTGTGTCCAGTTCAGCTCAGTTCTCTGTTGAGATGCCTAATTGCCTGAGGGAAGAAACTGTTTAACAGTCTGGTTGTGCGGGTCCGAATGTTTTGGTACCTCTTACTGGATGGTAGAAGGGTGAAGAGTGTGTGTGAGTGGTGTGTGGGATCATCCACAATGCTATTAGCTTTGTTAGCTGTTAGCTATAAAACCTTTTATAGCAGCATTAATAGGTGTGATAACAAGAACTAAACACCACAACATTCCTCAATGTTATATTTAACTATAAAAGGATAAAATTATAATATGATGTTCTTTAATTCATGAAAAATTGTAATCACTGCAAAATACCACCAAAGAAAATCGTTGGCAGCATGGTCATGGTTGTTACCCTGTTAGAAGGTGAAGCTCTGCCCCATTCTCAGGTCTCTTGACTGGAACAGGATTTATTCTAGGATCCATTTATCTTACTGTCGACTCGAACAATTCCCCCAGTCCACGTTGATAAACAACATCCCACAATGCTGCCATCACCATGCTTCACAGAGAGGATAGTGTTCTCAGGGGATGAGCAGGATTGGGTTTCTAATGTTATGGTCTCATCTGAACCGAATTCTCCAACATGCCTTGTGGCAAATGATGGATTTTTTTTCCACTAATGCTTTTCTTTTAGTCGCTTTGTGTAGGATCTTTCCAGCTCCCTCAGAGATCTCCATGGCCTCTTGGTTGCTTCTACATCTAATCCTCTCTTTACATGCTCACTGACTTTTGATGGACAGCCTACACTAGACAGAGCTGCTGCTGTACCATACATATTTCATTCTTTAATAATGGACTAAGATATTCACCAGAACTTTATCCCAGACTTTTCTGATAGCTTTTATGTATTGTTTATTTTAGGTTTGTTCATATATTAAAAAAAAACTGTATGTAATGTACAAAATAAAAGCAAATGATAAGGCAATTATGATTTATGATATATAAATGATATGATATATCTTTATGATATTTTTTCTGTTTGAAAATGAAATGGAAAATGAGATCTGCTTCTCTCTCAACTCATTTGTTTATATTTATGTACATTTACAGTAAGCACGTAGCAAACACAATGTTCAGAATTTTTTAAATGTGCAAACAGAAATTCAGAGCAAGTTATAGTTACAGCATTGATCAGCTCATTCAAAATGATGACAAGAGGTTTTCAGGGTAATAATGAGATAATCCCATGTATCTCTAACCCTATTGGGAAAACATTGCTGGTTGTCAGAGAAAATGCCAGTGGTTACCATGCTCACTACCACATGGATCATTCAAACCAAAATCCAGTCTGAACATAGAGCTGAGCAATTCAGGATTCTGCAACAGCAGCTCATCAGAAGCTCTGGGATTCAAACACACAACCTTCTGGTCACTCCATTAGACCTTCTGTAAAACCTTTGCACCTCTGTTCTTGATGCTTAATAAATCAAATCATGAAAGTTTCTTCACGTCATCCTCCCACGTCGAGCATATCGAAACACGCAGAACGTGAGGGCAGGGCGCGTCCTCGTCCCATGAGTCTTCGCGTGAGTGTGTGTGAGCGCAAGGATTAACCAACTCCTGGCCCACACACATGCACACTTCTCTCACCTCAACCTCCATAACCCGTCACAGATAACAAACATCCTCAGGGCAGGCGGTGATCCGTGAGTGTGTCATAGCACATTCCTTCCTCTGGCATGAAGCCTAATCTTTTAATTGCATGCGTGTATATGTGTGTATATATATATACATGTGTGTGAGTGTGAATTTCCTCTGTGACAGAAAAAGCAACTGTTTTGGGGGAGATATTTGTTTTTGCAGACAGTAGCAGCGCAGTGTTCTGTGTGAATGCCTTTAAGTAACACATGGAAAGGAAGTGTGTGTTTATTAGAGTGACAGTGTAATGATGCAGGATTTCCCGTTCAATTATAACAATTATGCTAATGCAGCAGAAATGTGTTTGGGTGGTGCCAATTCACCCTCAGTGCACAAGTTCATAAGTCAAAATACATAAGTCACGGTTATTTAAAATAATAGTCTGACAGTAAATTAGAAATGTACTTGGTCTAAGAAAAGGATTCAGACTCTTTCAGTTTATTGTGTTATGGGTTTAAGTGTTCAGAACCTTTATTCAGTATTTCTTAGGAAAGGAGCTGGCAATGATTCCAGCTTCCAGTCTCTTTAGACAAGTCGCTACACCTGTATTTGGACAGTTTGCCCCATTCTTCCTGGCAGATCCTCTGAAATCTAATCAGATTAGATGGAGAGAGTCTGTGAACCTCAGTCCTCAGGTCTGTCCATGGATGGTTTATGTGCTGCGAGTCTAAGCTTTGGCTGGGCCACTCAAGGACATTCGGATACTTTCAGGTTGTGTGCATAACGGAGAAGGTTTTCTTCAATGACCTCTCTCTCTATAAAACCATATCTTTCCCTCAATTTGGACCAATCATTCTATTGCTGTCTTATTGCATAATGCTGCCACCACCATGCTAACCCCATAGAAACTGCATTAGCCAGTTGATGAACAGTACCTGGTGTGGTAAAGCTCATTCATGCAGAAACCACATAAAAACATATTAAAAGAAAAAAAAAACTGTTAATGTAGGGGAGTTTATATATGATTTCCAGCACATGTCTGCGTGATAGGGAATATCCATTATGACACTGCGCAGAGAAAAACCTGGAAACACAGAACTGATGGTATTCGCAGCACATGTGTAGTTTTGTTTGTGTTATTCAATCCAGCGTTGTCTCTCAGTGTAAAGACTGAACTGCAGGTCCTCATCAGAGACACACTTGAGCTTTAATCTTCCAAACCCCAAAACTCTGCAGCAGTGAGCGTGACAGCACTAAAGGGTTTACACCAGATACATGACAAACGCAAGGTACATGAGCGTGTCACTGCATGCAACAACACCCTGACCAGACAGACAGGAAGTGTGTGTGTGTGCGCATGTGTGTGTGTGTGTGTGTGTGCATGCGTGTGTGTGTGTATGCGTGTGTGTGTGTGCAGGTGGATTCTTAAGAAATACAATTTTTACCAGTATTTTACCTATTATATTGATTCTGATGTGTCAGAAGTGCTGATTAAGTATAGATAAGTACTGAGTTATTCTTATCATCCTGAACTATTTTCCTTTAACATGTTCATTTCGTTGTCTGTACCGCTTATCCGATCTATGCTAGGGTCACGGGGAGCCTGTGCCTATCTCAAGAGTCATCGGGCATCAAGGCAGGATACACCCTGGACGGAGAGCCAACCCATCACAGGGCACACACACACACACTCATTCACTCAAGCAATCACACACTACGGGCAATTTAGAGACTCCAATCAGCCTAGAAGCATGTCTTTGGACTGTGGGAGGAAACCGGAGCACCCGGAGGAAACCCACCAAGCACGGGGAGAACATGCACAGTGAGAAGGAACGAGACTCGAACCCAGGACGCTGAAGGTGTGAGATGAACTTTCCTTTAACATCACATGTTTTATTCCTCTTATTTCACAGCAATTTACCAACAATTACACTTTTTATTTATTAAAGAATGACACTTTGCCTTTTCCACAAATATAAGCACTTATATATCTATATTAGCTATTTCTTTACCTAGATTAGCTGTAGTGTTAGTGTGAATTAAAGGTCATGTGTGTGAAGTCATTGTTCTGTTGCATCATCAGTGGGTGAAGACCAGATATACAGCATGTACACTTTGCCACACAAGCATGATTAATGGGAGATGGAGCAATTTTTTCTTCAAAAACAAACACACACCAATGTGCATACACACACACACACACACATATGCACATATGCACACACACACACACACACAATCTCTTCTCTAGTTCATTTATCACGTGCTTTTCTGTTGGTATAAGGTGCAGTGCAGTGCAGATTAGCTGTAACGGTTCCTGTAACTGTTTATCTAGTGAACACTACAGGTTTAATGCAGTGCCACTACTGGTACCTGTATTTGGATTTAAACCCAAGAACTAAACGGTAAACTGTAACTTTTTAAATTGCTTCTAGAAATGTCAGCATTGGTGTGTGTGTGTGTGTGTTCCTCAACCTCAGTTACATTACTCTACATCATAATTGATCTAAACTAGATATTTTGCACCGGATTGTGTTATTAATCCAACCTACACCATTATTATTTTTGTTTTTACCTGCCTGTGATACTTGCTAATGGTTTTAGGTTTTATTTCCCAAAATGTAAACAACTAAGCAGTCTAATATAAACCAGCATGACCCTGCTCAGGCAGTTACTATGGATGAAAGAATGAATGTTGTAAATGCATCATGAGCACAGCACATTCAGGTTAATGTTCATGTGAAAAAAAAAACAAAACCTATACATCACACCTCCTGTACACATATTTGTATATGGTTCTGTCCCTAGGACATGGCTAATACAACTCCAAAGCCAACAAGGACACTTAACAGACTTCTTTACATTTGAGGTAACAGGGTCAGTAAGTAAACTCATACTGTATGCTGATGTGAATGCTTAATCAGTCAATGCTGAAGGCTTTTCCACCTGTGGCATTAGCATTACTAATGCTTTCCCACCTGGAATTCTCATGTCCTGTAGAGATTTTGTCTGCTCCAATTTTTATGGAAAAGGGATCAAATAAGAATAACACCAGGTTATAACTAATACATAACAAGGAAGTATCATTTATTATACTTGTAATATATTATTTTACTCTTTGACAGTATTACTGGGTTAAATGTTTGGAATACTGAAGTGTACAAAATACTAACATGTTCAGAATATTTAAATGTGCAGAATAATGGACTCACTGAGATTAAATGCTGTTTATATATAGCACATTTGACAATGCACATTGTTGCAAAGAAGCTTTACAGATATAGATTTAGATTCTTAATGTGTAAGTCAGAGCAGACAGTGACAAGGAAAACCTCCCTGAAAAAACATGATGAAGAACCTATGCGAGACTCAAAAGCATCCCATCCTCTTCTGGGTGACACCAGATTATCCTTCAGTACAAGTGTGTGCTCTAAAGTAAAAAAGTACTGAAATAGTAGTGTTTGGAACACTGAAGTGAATGACACATGTATGGTGAAGTGCTTCTTGTACTTATCTAACACTGGATTGCTGAAGTAAACAAAATAGTGCACTCCTGCATTCAATAGAACGACTTTGCACAATGCAGTTTTTCTATATTCTATATTCTATATACTTTTCTATATATATTAAGCAAATGCTAAAACCTAATATCACTTCCTGGTGTTCAAAACTGAACTAAGACACACTGTGTGCATTTGTGCTTCAGAAAAAAAGAAAATACATTTATGTCTCTGTTTCTGGTTTCAGACTTGGGACTAAATGTATGGCACTGAATGGTTTTGATTGTCTAAGTGAGTAATTTTAAAAAAGTATTTAAATACAATTTTAGATATTGTGTGTAAGATCACAGCCACTGGATTACATCTGTAATTGTAATAGATTCCAATTTCCAAACTGTGCAGGTTCTCTGAACAAGTTTATGGTTTCAAAGTATGTGAGGTAATCGGAGTAATTTGAGACTAATGCTGTATTCCAGACATCTGAGAGCTTGGTATTTTCTGAATTAGGACTTCCTACTTCCCTTTACTACAGCATACCTTTGACCTTATGTATAGAATGCTGAAGTTTAAGGAATACTGAAGTGTATAGAATGGTGAGGTTCATAGAATTATGAAGTGTACAGAATACTGAAGTTTAAGAAATACTGAAGTGTTTAGAATAGGTTTAAGAAATACTGAATTGTATATAAACTGAGGTATATCATTTACATTGACAAACATTTCCATTTCAGGATCCATTTATGGAATACTACTAAAATGTTCCAGTCACTAGGGCATTAACTCTCGGTGCCGGACCCAAGCCCGAATAAAATTGGAGGGTTGTGTCAGGAAGGGCATCCTATGTAAAACTAGTGCCAAATCAAACACAGGGATCTGATGGTTTGCTGTGGTGATCCAGAACAGGGAGCAGCCCTGGACAGCAACAACAACGAATGCTGAAATGTTTGAAATATATCTAACATCTCACACAGTCTGTAATACCATTACTTATTTCAGAAGTGTATGAATGGTACAGTAAATTACCCATTTCTGGATTCTGCATATTAATACTCCTTTGTTAAAAAAATATTTTTTGACTTCCTTGTTTAGCCTAATTTCAGATTCCCTGTATTTCACTACAACTGACCTTTGACCTTGGACTGTTTCTTGCCCTCAGGTTTTGCATTTGTTCTTATGTCAGACTGCTAGGTAAAATGCAGCACTGATGAACAGGACTTCTAACCCAGGTTTATTCTACAGAAAATGTATGATGTGTATTAAAGTGACATATCAGGCCCACACACCCACATTGTTTCCCAAGGCGTCACAGGAACCACGTCATTGGCATCAGGAACCTGCGTCGATTCCCATGATTCTCAGCCAAATATTCATCTCAGAGCCTCAGTACGCCCAGACTGGTTCTTAAAGGACAGGTTTGGGCTGCAGTCAACTGCAAACACACATTAACTCTTGTTCATAAAAATAGCTGCTAATAAACCTGTCATCATTAGTGGTGAATGTTTGTCAGTTATGTTGTTGTTATTGACTGGGGATTCACCTTGACAGAAAAAGGAAGACTTAAGTTTGACTTTTTTGTCTACAACAATGTAGAAAAAATAATTTATTGGATATGAGCCTTACTATATGACTACTGTGTGTTAAAAAAAAAACCTATTTTGATGACACATTCATATTAATTAGAAAAAAATACAATATAGGAATATATGTAAAATATAAAACATTTTAAAGCTAATTATAAGTAAAAAAAAAAAAAAAAAGTATGAGCAATGTGTGTTATGTTACTGGCATGATGACATGCTTTTTTTTTATGAGAACACAGTTGCTAGGCACCTGTAAAATATGGATGGTAAACATCAGCTTTCTAATGACTGCTGTTAATGATTTAACTAGCTAGCACATAGCCTTTAAGGCTTTTAAACAGAAAAAGTAGAGAACATTTTCCTCAGGTGTCATGGAATTTGAACTTGGATAAAAAGCTGAACTGGTCTTGAATCCTTCTTCAGTGAATGAATTAAATCTCTCAAAATTCATTTAAATGGCTAGTAAGAAAGAATGAAATCAATTAAGATGGCTCATAAATCAAACTCTCAAAGTTCAATTTGATCCAACAGCTACTTTGAAGGAAATTAATCGGCTAATATGACTCAAGTTCAATTAAATTAAAAGGCTGGAAATAGTCACTTAAAGTGACTCATGAATCAAAAGTTTCAAAAGTTTGAAAAATTCATTTAAATGTTTCTTTTGAATGAATGAAATCATTTAACATGACTCATTTAAGTAATTTGAATCTTTCAAACTAGCCGTTTAACTAAACTGAATTAAACTTTGACAGTTTTGATTTGCTTGGCTTACAACATGGATTTGTTCGTTCAGGATGTTTGTAGTTCATGCCCTCATCTGTTGCATTGTTAGTGCTAAAACTGAACATGATTCACTTTCACTATTGCTTCTTGAACAAGCATTCTGAGCATATTAAAAAAAAAGGAGTTTAGTTATTTATTTGAAATAAATAAAGAAGCTTGTGATGTTACAGCAGAGGCGGAAAAGCCATACGTTTGTTCCTGTGGTGTGAATTACAAAGAAGCGCAGGCCTACGCAAGGTGTTAGCAAGGATATTGTTTGTAATTGGTTTATTTTGATACTTCAAGTACACTTTCAGTCAAACGGACACTGGCAAGCTAATTTGCAGTTTAGAAATGTGAGTACGGAGGGGAAAAAAAGAGTTTTGTCCCTTAAGGATCCTGGTATGAATACAGCATTTGCTGTCATTGTTGTGAAAAAGGATGAACATTTAAAGGAGAATAAATTCTGCCATCGGGCCGGATTTAGCAATTTCATTAAGCCTTCAAAGACACCGCCACTGTGCTGTTAAAAAAAACCCAAAAATCCGTCTTTTGAGTTAGAAGAAAATGATTCTGTGTTTGCTTATAAGCCGTGTGGACAACACCTGTTGCTTCATCTTCAGAGAAAAAAATTTTTTACATGCATTCCTTTCTCCAGGTTAAAACCGGGCTGTTCAGTCAGTCAGAAACACACACACACACAAACACACACACACACGTGACAAAAAAGGTGTGTGAGGCGAACGTGAGAAACACACACAGACCCCAGGATTAATATTTCATCAGGAAGCTTAATAAGGATCTGAAATCTGAGCAAGCTTGAACTTTTATACTAATTCAATAATTACAGCTGTGGTCGAGGCAGGAAACGGTTCAGTAATTACGGCAGGCCGTGGTACGAGGAGGCCGAGTTAACACCTGAGTTCAGACTCTAATTAACACCTACAGGAGACTTTTGTTGTCCGCAGAGGCTGTGTGTGTTTCCCACACTAAAGTTTCAGCTCAACAGAGACGCAGAGTCACGCGGCACCCAAGAGCTCAAGTTCAACACGAACGAGTGAATGCAGCATCAAACCCACCAACCTGTTTTACACACTCCATTACTACCACACTAATCACTCACACCCATTATCCCAGTAATCTCTAAGTTTATAGTTTTCTTTCTTTCTTTCTTTCTTTCTTTCTTTCTTTCTTTCTTTCTTTCTTTCTTTCTTTCTTTCTTTCTTTATTTGCTGATAAACAGTATATTCTTGCTGCACATCTTTCTTTCTTTTTTTCTTTCTTCCTTCCTTCCTTCCGTTCTTTCTTTTCTGAAATAATAATAATAATAAACAGTTTATTATTATGGATTATAAGTATGACAAAAATCACTCCTCTTATTCCTTCTATCTATACATTTCCTTAATTCTTTCTTTTTTATACGTCCTTCTTCCTTTTCATTTTCTTGTTTCTTCTCTTTCCCTTACACAAATCATATCTTTCTCTTTCTCTCTTATTATGTTTTTCTTATGTCTTTCTGTTATTTTTAGATATTAGATGTCTTTCTTTCTTTCTTTCTTTCTTTGATGATAAACAGTATATTCTTATAGAATATGAATAATTATGACAGAAATCGCTCCTCTTATTCCTTCCTTATTTTTAGATATTCGCTGCACTTCTTTCTTTCTTTCTTTCTTTCTTTCTTTCTTTCTTTCTTTCTTTCTTTCTTTCTTTCTTTCTTTCTTTCTTTCTTTCTTTCTTTACCCTTTCCCATTTTTTCCTTTCATCCTTCTGTGCTTTAATTTACCATTCAGTTTTCTCACCTTCTTTCCTTCCTTCCTTCCTTCCTTCCTTCACACCAACTTTTTACTCCTCTGAGTGATCATTAGATGTTTAGAACAGTTGTTATAAATCAGATTGTTATTGTTTGTTGGTGTAATCAATGTCCTCAATGAAGGGAATCAGAAATACTGTGTATTTCAATATATAATCATTATATAATAAATATTTAATTAATTGGTAAACATTTGTGCTGTTGCAGTGTTTGATGTTCTATAACGTATGTTATGCAGTATATGCCATATCTTATGTGCTTGTTGTTATAGAACAGTTACCATTACACTGAAAAGCTTGCCATGGTGCTGGATGATTACTGTAAATTTACCACACAAAGATTTTTTTCTCTGCTTTTCCAGCTCCATGCTCACAGCGAGCTCGTGGTCTGTGTGGTAAAAGCAGCCAATGAGCTCATTGTGGCAGGATGAATGCTAATCACAGCAGATACACAAACACCAGTGATGTGTAACTCGTGAAAACCCAAACAACAGATGTAGTATGATAAGAAGAAATGTCTATTGTGTAACTAAACACTCCTTCATGTCTCAGGACATGCTGAGATCAGGTTCAGGTTCAGCTTTACAGAAAAACAACTTTTCCCCCGAGCTGCAGCAGAGAGACGAAGTTTTCTTTACAGCTGTGATACAATATCCGCATCGTGCTGAATGACATCATCATACACGCTCATGCACTCTCATACAAGCTCCTGAAACCATCATGGATTTCATCAGTGCATTAAAAAATCGCAGTGACATCATCATCAAAGGACTTTGTTACATCATTTTCTTTGGTAGCTGTTAATAAAAATAATTTGTGAATGATTTTTGAATGAATGAAGCTGAATGAGGTGCAATTGGACCAAATTGGATCAAATTACATCTTGCTAACAATAAATTATTGGTAGTAACTAAGCAAGCAAACAAATAAACATAAACAAAGAACCACACAAATAGATAAATACCACATATATCTGAAAAGATATAAACATGTAGTAACAATAGTGACTAAATTAATGACCAACATTCCTGAATATCACAGATTATTATATAATCATAATTTTTGTTGGTCTTGTTTTTGTTTTTAGCATTATTTTTTTAGATTATTGTTTTTTTTTTATTGTGTTCAATGAATAAATGTTCAATGTTATATGTTGATTGTGGTATTGTTTAAAAATAATTCAAACAGTGCACTTAGCGAAGAGTTCAGTGAAACAAGGGACTGTGTGTGTGTGTGTGTGCTTGTCCTGCTTTCTGCTTGAGTGACAGTGCATCACAAGCGCTCAGCTTCCTCGAGGTTCCCACCATGCGCCCGCCCTCGCAGCTGCACCCGTTCACTCGCCCACCGCTGGACTCACACATCTGCCCTCCTACACACACTGTGGGACACCAACCACCCCATATCAACCCCACCTGCCCCTGTCCCTGCCCCCTCTGTATGCCACCCAAAACACATAGGTAGTACAAAAACTACTCAACAAGAGCTACATTGAATTTACTGATTCAAATGTGTACATCAATTCCACACAAATGATATGTATTACTTCAACATAAATTCATCTCCTACTCTACTACTTGTTAGTTTCTTGCAAATTGATTTACATAAACCCAGTTTTTAAATGCATTTTGTATCATTTGTTTGTGTACAGCTAGCATGTTTAAGAAAAAAAAACATAAACCCCACACACACACCAGAGCTCAGGTTCAAAACTAGACACTGTGGCATAAGGAAGCAAAATGACCACCACACTGCACATAACTAATCTGGTTTACACTAAAGCAACGCTATCATGCATCAGATCCTGCATCAGATCCTGCACCAGTAGGCTGTGGGCCATTAGATTGTTGAACTCTAACCAATAACACAACCACTAGCACAACCCAATCTTTCTTCCATACACTGCACTTTATCATTATCACTTACATTTACTCAGGATTATATTGATGGACAGAGCTGATATCAGACTCTGACTAGCCTTTTACTGTATGTGCAATATCTCCCACTCCCACACTCTTGAACTACAATGTTTACCCTGCAACATATCATACGTAGAATATCATAAATTTTTTACTTGCCAGAACACATTAATAATTTAGACTATGAGCATGTGCAATGTATCCAGCATGACTGTCCCTTTATGACTGCAGACATTGTTAACTGTTACTATTATTTCACTTACTTCAGACACTTTTTGTGGTACGCTACTTATCATTTTTGTGCAGTGTATGAATAGGTGTGTAGCCTATACAGTAGCGTAGGAATTTCATCCATTCACAAAACCATAAACTTGAAACTTGAAACAATGGCTTACACTCATTCTAGATAAATGTGAGGATTTTTGGGTAGAAATTAGTGGCCTCTGCCTTTTTGAGGAAGAACTGCACATAATACATGTACTTATAATGAAGCACTTAACATTATCAGTACTTTGTAAAACCCACCACTGTATTCTCAGTTAATAAACATGCACACTTTTGGATTGGTTGAGAAATAGTTTGTGTAGTTTTTGTATAGTTTTTGTCTAGTTTTTCTTGTAGCTCTTAGGGGAGGAGGTGAAGATGGGGGGGTTACATACTTTTGAGACTTGGGAGAAAGTCTTTTAATCCAGCGCAGGGTTCTCTTTAGCACCAGTGGTTGATTGATGGAACAAAAAAAAAATGTTTTTTTGCTCTAATTACTATTTTGACAGAGATTTGCGTCCATAGTGATTCAGAAAATAGTTCCTCGTCTCTCTGGAAGGGTTTAGAGACTTATTTGTATTTAGTTTCCTCCTGGTTTCATGCTCAGAGTTTAATCCCAAAAAAGTCCGAGCTGAGGATCCTGATGACATTTACTCATGTGTGTTGAGTGTCTGGATCCTGAAGGCGGCCATTTTTTTCCTCTCTGTCTCACCGACTCATCTTCACATGTCCACTTTAAGGAAAATTAGTTTGCAGAAAAACATCCTGGCGCGCGGCGGAGCCTGTTGAGCTGATAAGATCTGCGTGGGGATGGAGACGAGGTCAAAGGTTGCTCCCTCGCAGCCATCTCATGTCGATTAACATTAGGATAATTGTAAGTTGTGTGGCTGTGGGAGGCCTGGAGTTTGGGTTTTTAATTGTCAGTACGGTAAAGTTCACTTTCTCTCAACCCTTGCAATTAACCCTCTATTCTCCTCCAAAATTTAACACACAAAATTACTCCTGAAAATACAAGAGCTGTTAGGAACCCTGAAATTGAAAAGTTTTTGTAGAAACACAGAACCCTTTACAGAACTTCAGGATCCTTTACTCAAACCCAGAAAACTTTCCCAGAACCAAGGAAACTTTTATGAGAAATAAAAACATTTTCAGAAACCTGTTCAAAATCTCACAAACCTTTCATACAACTAAAAAAAAGCATTACAGGAATTCATGGTGCTTTTCAGGATCTCGCGAACCTTTTCCAGAACCCAAGAGCATTATCATGAACCCAGAATCTTAGAACTTTTTTCATAAATCCTGAAGGAACACTTTCAAGAACCAAGGAACTTGGTGAAGATTTCAACATTTTTACTTTGTCACATATCTAGCAAGGAAATCTTTATTTATGACAGAATTCAGGAACCAAGGAACCATTATCGAGAATTTTTGCAGAAACCTACAAAGGCTTTCAATAGCAATGGAAACTGTTTATAAATCCAGAAATTAAAGGAAGAAATGAACACTTTCTTTGTGGGATTTCAGGACCCTTTTACTAGAACCAAAAAGCCCTTGAACCAAGGAAGTATTATGATAAAAACTGTGAACAATAAAGCAATTAAACTTCCTTTTCTTCATAATTTAAGACAAAGAAGAAGAAAAATGACTATTTTAATTACATCACATACTGATGAACATTTCCATTTCAGTGTTTAGTAATCTGTATAAAAGTCTTTATTTCTTTATAAAAATGAATAAACAAATAGGAATAAAAACACTAAAAAACATGTCATCTAATTGGATAACTGTAATTTTCACTAGTTCTAGTTTATCATAGCCATAGCTGCTGTTTTCGGTGTGTTCCGGGCATTTAGGCTCCATTAACTCCTGTCTCCCCATTACAGAGGTTAAAGGTCACTTGTATAGCAGAGAGCTGTCATGCTCCATTAATCAGCACACTGACAGAAAAGCAGTGAGTTCAGACGCTAACCCGCTCCGTCACTTGCTAAACGAGCCGCTGCTGTGTCCAATCTATTCTCACGTTACTTATGTATGGTACAAACACATCATCCACAAATGCTTTATTTACTGCACTATACTGTCGTGTACTGTACTCAGATCATTATAATAAAGAGATTAATATTAAGGACTTCATATCAGTTAAACACAGCGAATAAAAGCTCTTATTTAGAATTCCAGTCTTGTATCACATTCTTCTTAGCATTACAAATGTACAGAGAGTGTACACTAAAGAGTTCACTGGCTTGGCTTTCTAGAGGACAAATCAGTGGACTTTTTTTTTTTTGGAAAGTGTGAGCCCATAAAGAACTTTTTAAGAACATTTTGTGTGTATTATGAATGTGTGAATGTGTGCAGTAAAAACTCCAAAATCTTGCTCATTATTTTCTACTTAACATCTCCAACCTGTGAGTAGTTAAAACTTGGTACTTCAGGGTTTTGCTGAATAATAATGGGTTCTTATCCTTTTAAGAGGGTTCTGCTTAGAACACTTTCTAATAGGAAAACACCTGCTAGGAAGTCATTTGACTTATAAGAAGTAGGATCCTTATTTAGAAACCATAATTATCCAATGAATGCTTAAAGAACACTTGAAGAAAGAGTCCACGTATTAACTGAGCAAATGTGCAGAATAAACTCCAAATAATTGTTCAGTGTTTTCTTCTTTGTACCTAGAACCTGTCAGAAGCATCCTAATAAGGTTCTACATAAAACCTTAAAGGGGAGGCAGAGGAAGCGAAGACTCCTTGTCTAAACTGTTGAAGCATCTAAACCTGTTTTTCTGTGTTTTCCCAAATGAAGTTCCCATGAGATCATCTTTCAAAACACTGACATTCTCACTGTGGTTCTTTTAAAGAAGCTGAATCATACATGTTATATATTTTATTTACGTTTCAGTATCTGTCAGTTCTTCTTCATGTAAAATGTGATGTAAGATCATCTGAAGATAGCTGAAGATAATTTGTTTTCCAGATATCTAACAGCATGGATGTGTCATTGATGGACATGCAGCGTCTTGTCATTTTACCCGTTTGATGATATGCCGAGGAGCAGGGTGGTATTCTGATTAAGCGATTATGTGTGTTTGTGTGTGTGTGTGTGTGTGAGTGTGTAAGTGATAAGACCAGGTTCTCCATGTCGGTGTGTTTTGCTAAAGCTATGTTAGCTAACCGGCCTGACCGGCAGCACCGCTCTGTTGCTGTCTAGACGTTCAATCCTGCATGAGGGCAAAAACATCCGATCATTCATTAAAAAAAACCTCCAAAATCCACACACAGCAGGTGGTGATCCGGGCTGTGTGTATGTGTAAGTGTGTGTGTGTGTGTGTGTGTGATTCATTTTTGAATAAAACATTTACATGAACTCACATTCACTAATGATAAAAAATAATAAACACAAAATATTCAAAAGTTCACTGTATCCAGTTTTTCAAGGGAAAAATCAATTAATCAT
This sequence comes from Hemibagrus wyckioides, assembly GCF_019097595.1. NCBI lineage: Eukaryota > Metazoa > Chordata > Actinopteri > Siluriformes > Bagridae > Hemibagrus > Hemibagrus wyckioides. The sequence goes on from NC_080719.1 coordinate 12,012,314, forward strand.
TAATTAATTTTATATATATATATATATATATATACACTAAACATTCCGAAAAACAAGCAAACAAACAAACAAGTAAATAAATTAATCAACACATCAAAATCTGAATCTCTAGGTACATGGAAATTTTCATCCATAAAAAAAATTTGAATAAAAAAATATAGAACATAACATCTTGGTGAGATGTTTATCATTTATCACTATTTCTGATTTTCTTCTCTGATATTTTCTCACTCAGATCCACATATTATCTCTCAAACCAAAACGTTTTATTACACAACACACGACAACACACAAAAAAGTTAGAAAACTTAAGGATGTGTATCACTTGTCTGATAGGATGGACCGCAACGTAGAACCCTAGAAAAGAGTGATTTCCTGTCAGTGTCAGAAACCTGAGAGTTATACTTTTGACTCATTTTGACTAATTCCATAAAGATTAAATAGCCTTCAGTTCTGTGAATGAGCTGTTAATGTAGAAAAGATAATGTATTATAATGAGCACTGATTATTTATAATAAACCTGTGAATCAGGAGCCAGAATTCATCTGTGATTTGATGTAATCAAATATAATCAGTGTTACAAAAATGAATGATATTAATTCATTAGGTTTTGTTTTGTTGTGGTAATGTTAATTAATTAACTAGCTGTGTTTAATGTCAGTTAATTAACTAGCTGTGTGATAAAGCTACTGATAGATTTACTAATAATAAATAATAAGCAAATATAATTATATTCTTTTTACATATATAATGTCAAATTTAACAAAGAAAAAAGCTAAAAGCAAATCCTTTTTTAAAAATAAATATCTACATATAGCCTGAACTCATGGCCTCTTTAGGGCACCAGATTTTGAGTTCTGAGATGAAATTGTATAATTTCAGCTTATTATCTTGTATATTAAATGAGTCATTTAGGTGTTTCTCTACTAGCTTCCTATTCCACAACGATGAAATCATCTTCCTAACCTCATCTTGACCCACCCTCATCATTAAAGTGCACAATAAATGGGTTTATTTTTAAAACATAATCAGTGATAATAGCAGTGCTAAGCTCTCACAGGAAATCTCAAATAATGCATCCACACCTCAATAAAATTTCAACGTGCGTTAGAGTAACTATGGTAATGTCTCATGCAACTCTATAAACAATGCCACTTTCCTCCATTACCTTATTATTATTATTTGTAGTAGTACATTTACATTTCTGGCATTTGGCAGACACCCTTGTCCAGAGGGACTTACAATCACATTTTATTTAACTGAACAATTGAATGCCTTGCTGAAGATTCGAGCAGTGATAGCTTGGTGGACATGAAATTCAAACTCATAACCTCCTGATCAGTAAGCCAACACATTAACCACTAAGCTACCTGATCACATAGTAGTAATAGTAGTAGTTGTTGTAGTAGTAGTAGTAGTAGTAGTAGTAGTAGTAGTAGTAGTAGTAGTAGTAGTAGTAGTAGTAGTAGTAGTGATCAGGAGGAGGAGGTATGAGGAGGAGTAGGAATAGTAGCAGTAGTAGTAGTAGTGATCACTTCATGTCCCTGCAATTGGTTCACACCCACAGATCACTGGGACAGTGTGAGGACAAGCTCCATGATATGTTCCATAAAAAGACAAAAACTAAACCAACATTTTTTTACCACAATCATCCTGCAATAACATGAGGTTTCTCACTAACTCTGAGAACTGAACAGATTTTTACTCAACACTGCTGCTTTGACACACAGAAACACACTCTGGATAGAGCTCCAGTTATATTGGACGTCTTATTATATGTTATAGTGGAGTTATATTGGAGTCTTTCTCACGTGTCCTATGAATTGAAGCAACAATCTGATCCCTAACACAGAAGACATGGTATCTTCAGGTTTCTCAAGCTTATTTTGTCTCCGAATGTTTGGTCTTGGCCAATCCTTGCTCACCAGACACCACTCTGCTCTGCCCTCTTCCACATACACAAGCTACAGATGCCTTCACAGATTATTTCTTAACTTCAGCTTTAGCTTATCTCTTCACTTTAACTGAAATATTACTATTTAGTGTTTTAAACAACACTGAAATAACATTTCCTCAAATTGATTTCCGTGTTAGAAGATGTCCTTTTCGAAACAGATTAATTAATCAAAGCCTACACAACTCAGGATTAGGATTAATTTGTACCACATTTTGCGCCTTGTCAATTCAAATTTAGGACATTTCAATACCCGGGCTTTTAATTGGTCAAATGTAATTTCATACAAAATAAAAGTCTACTGAGTTACTTATCAAAAATAGACACTCTGCTCTGGCTTTTTTATTTATTTATTTATGCAGTCAAATAAAGCAACATCTTATTTTACATGTGAATATATAAATGATGCGTGTTCATGGAAGATGAACAGTGTACGCTTTGCTCGTTGCTCAGCTGAGTGGAAAATGTTGCCGGTGTTGCGTGTGCAGTGAAGTCATGTGGAGGTGAAGCCGTGTGTTTGGTCTCGTTCCTCAGTGATTTATCCATTAGGAGGAATTCGCTGTTGACTCTGGCGTTCCTTATCAGGGCTTAGGTGCTGTTTGATGGCGATTTTTCACCTGATTGCGCAAAGGGGTCGTATTTCCCCGGCTTTTAAACTGTTTGCCTGCCTTAACATCGCATTAAATCTCACACACACACACACAGATCTGCCACTACTGGGTTTGCATTAAAA